>NW_007248889.1:1719-115787 GCF_000164805.1 Carlito syrichta
TGTCTGATTCAGCATAGGGGTGGGGCTTTGTCTCCTGTTTAGCGACGTTACCTTAGGAACTGAGGTGGGGGTTGTTGATAGGTGGGTGGGGCAGTGGAAATCTCTACCTGGAGAATGGCGGAGGCAGATTCTCTTTTGTAGATCCGTTTCTCTCTGCTTGTCTGGGTCCCCAAGCTTGGGGTCATGAGCTGAGTGCCTCAGCCAGGGTGGGCCCAGAGCTCCAGAGCTCCAAAGCTCCAACAGGCAGGTGGTGAGTGGCGAGAGTGGCCCTGGGGCCCCCACAGGGTACTTCAGCCAGGAATGGGACCGGTGTCTCTGAGGGGTGGGCGCCCAGAGCCTCCCTGAGTGACTGGCAGCTTGGTGCTGGGCGCTGGACGATAGACAATGTAGCCAGGGAGGGATCTGAGACCCAAGACTCCCACACAGGTGAGAGTCACGTATGGTGGAACAGCTGCAGCAGGGAGCCGCAATATCCGGCCCTGCGTGGGACCAAAGGTCCCCGGGCCTCGGATCAGCATGACTGGTGGTGGGCTGGGGGATGGGGGAAGAAAAGTAAGAGTCTTTTTGGGAACTCACCTTCGGAGAATCTCACAGGTTCATCTATGCTGTCGCCATCTTACTGGAACTCCCCCACAATCTTCTTTAGTAAAAAGGTGGTCTTATTATTATTTCTGTGGCTTCAGCCACCTGAGGGGCCTGAAAGTTTCTTAGAGATTATTATGCTAAGCCAGGAATTGAATGGTTGCATTGTTGAACTATCCTTGTCTTGCATCTGATGGAGATTTGTCAAGGGGGTAGGCTGCCAACTTGGCCTGCAGTAGAATGTCTCAATGCTTCCTAAAACCTGCTTATTGGAAATTTATCTATGTCTAACCTGTGCTAGTTTCAAGGGTGTCAGGGGTAAAGTCTAAGGAAAATGGTTATGCTGAGGCAAAAAGACTACGCTAAACTAAGTTTATTCTAGGTTTCTATAGGTACCTCCTTTCAATCACACTCATATATTAATCAGCACCTCAGCTGATTAATTATAAAACAGTTGCTAGGAACATTATTCTACAAAGGCTTTTTTTAGACATATTTTTATTTAGACATACTAGGAGTGGAATTGCTGAGTCATAGGGTGAGGCATTTGCTTAGTTTTAAAAGAAACTGCCAGGCCCTTTCCAAAATAATTTACATTTTACACTCCTACCAATAAAGTATGAGAGTTCTACTTGCTTTGCATTCTTGCAAACTTTTTGTGTTGTCAGTTTTTACATTTTGGTGTATGTTATTTGTGTCTGTTGTGGCTTTAATGTATGTTTCCTTCATGACTAAGGTTATTGGATACTTTTTCATGTGTTACTTCTGTGTTCGAATATACTTTGTTAAGTGTTCTTCAGAAGCTTAGTCACTTTTAAAAATGTTTCTTATTATTAAATTGAAGTTATTTATATATTTATGGTTTCTCCTTTATTCTGTTAATGTGGTAAATTACATTGACAAATTAAAGTTAAAACAGCCTTGAATTATAAGGATCAACCTTTCTAGGACATGTTTAGTTATTGCTGGATTTGACTTGCTAATATTTTAAGATGTATGTATCTCTGTGCACAAGGGATATTGCTCTATAACTGTTTTTTTGGTAACATCTTTGTCAGATTAGTATTAAGGGTGTATTGAACTCAAACAGTTAGAAATTCTTCCTCCCTCCTCTGTTTTCTGAAAGAGCCATATGAAATTGGTGTTTTTTTTGTTTTTTTTCCCTTTAGAGTTTGAGAAAATCCACCAGTGAAACTATCTTGGTCCTGTTGATTTTTTTTTTTTTAGTAGGATGGTTTTTGATGACAAATTCCATTTTCTTAGTCAATATAAAGCTATTAATGTTTCCTGTTGCATTTGTGTTAGGTTTTATGGGATTTGTTCATTTCTTCTACATCATTGCTGAATTTGACATCACTTTTTTTTGTTGTTGTTGTTGTTGTTTTTGTTTTGTTTTTTGAGTCATACTCTCACTCTGTCACCCAGGCTGGAGGGCAGTGGCATGCTCACAGCCACCACAGGCTTGACCTGCTGAGCTCAGGTGATCCTTCCACTTTAGCCTTCCAAGTTAGCTGGAACCACAGGTGTGCACCACCAAGCTTGCTAATTTTTTTTTTTTTTTTTTTTAATTGTAGAGACGAGGTCTCAGAATGTTGCCCAGTCTGGTCTTGAACAATCCTCTCACCTCAGCCTCCCAAAGTGCTGGGATTATAGGCATGAACCACTGTGCACGCCCAGCTGACTGAAATTTTAATATTGTTATTTCTCTAATGTCTGTAAGGTCTATAAGATGATTTTGTTTCTAATATTAATAATTGTGTTTTCTTTTTTTCCCTCTCAGTTATTGTAGTTAAGACTTTGGTCAATTTTGCTGGAATTTTAAGGAATCAACTTATGGATTTGTTAATGATTTCTATGATTTTTCTTTATTATTTGATTGATTTTTGCTTCTTATTTGTTTCCTTAGATTTACTTTGGGTTTCTTTTGCTCTTTGCTAGCTTCTTACGGTTGGACTATCATTGATTTTAGGCCTTTTTAAAATACAAACATTTGGTTGGACTCAGTGGCTCAGCCTGTAATTCCGCGCTTTGGGAGGCCGAGGTGAGTGAATTGCCTGAGCCCGCGGGTTCGAGACCCGCCTGGGCAACTTGGCAAGACCTCATCTCTACAATAAATCAAAAAAATTAGCCGGGCATGGTAGCGCACGCCTGTAGTTCTGGCTACTTGGAAGGCTGAAGTGGAAGGATCGCTGGAGCCCAGCAGGTTGATGCTGCGGTGGCCGGGAGTAGCCACTGCACTCCAGTCTGGGCAACAGAGTGAGACTTCAACTCAAATAAATAAATAAATAAATAAATAAACATTTAAAGCTGCATCTTTCACATTTTGTTTTACTTTCATTATATTTTGGTTTGAAGTGTATTTTAATTTCCTTTCTGACTTCTTCTATGATGCCTGAATTTTTTTTTTTTTAAGTAGAATTTATTGAGAGGACAGAAAAACTCCCACAAGTGGGAGAAGACCCAAGGAGGTTGCCCTGATGCCTGAATTCTTTATGTGCGTTTTGTTTAAATTTGACATTGAAATTTTCAGTTTTAGAATTTCTGTTTTTTTTCTTTTATGGTTTTTATTCTCTGCTGAGTTATTATATTTTTATTCTTTGCTAGAATATATCCCTATGTCAATTAGCATAGTTTTAATAGCTGCTTTAAAATTCATGTCTGCAGATTCCAACATCTTGGCCAACTCAGGGTTGATATTTGTTAATTTTTCTTTTGAGAATGGGTCATATTTTCCACCTTTTTTTTTTTTTAACACTAAGTAGTTTTACATCATATCCTGATCATTATGATAGTATGCTGTAGAAACCCTTATATTCTCAATTAGTACTGATCCATTAGGGTTAGTATTAATATCAGCATATTTTGCAGTCAATTAACTTGGCTAAACTCTAAGTGTAAAAACTCTGTCTACTTCCCCTGAATCAGGCAGAAGCTAAAATTTTAGATCATCTTTTTTTTTTTTGCTGGGCTGTTGGAGTCTTCCTTGCATATGTGCGGTTCAGGAATCAATCAGAGATTGAGGCAGAGTTTATGAACAGAGTTGTTATAAACAGAATTTTTGACTCTGACCGGCTGTTTCCTTTCTAAGATCTCTTTCCCTTTCCCACTGTCACTTTCCAGCTGTAGTTATCCACATCTTCTCTTGCCACTCTCTAGGATGGTAAGAGTGCAGATTTTCTATCATTGATTTAATTGCCATGCATTAGTCTAAAAAACTCAAGAAACCAAAACAAGCTGAAACAAACAGGAAGCCAACCCTGTGCCAAGTGTTGACTCCGCTTCGATATCTACCTGTCGCTGTTCACTTTCCAGTGCTTTCAGATAGTTCTTACATATTTTGTCCAGAGTTTATAGTTCCTCCCTATGTGAGGTTTTGGCCTATAGGCACTTACTCTGTCATGCCACATACAGAAGGAACTCTTTTATCCTTAATTTATGTATTTTAGGTGATATTAGACCTGTAAAATAACACATTTACCCAGAGTAGAAATGTAACCTTTAGTGAGGTTTTTGTGTCCCAGGGATATTAAAAGTACTTTTTACATTCATTTCTAAAGAACTATTTTAAAATAAAATTATACTTTTTTTTTTTTTTTGAGTTGGAGTCTTTGTCTCCCAGGCTGAAATGCAGTATCATGATCTTGGCTTACCACCGCATCAACATCCTGGATTCAGGCAGTCCTTCCACCTCAGCCTCCTGAGTAACTGAGACTATAGACGTGTGTCACCATGCCCAGCTAATTGTTTTTGTGTGTGTGTGTGTGTGTGTGTGTGTGTGTGTGGAGACAAGGTCTTCGCTGTGTTGTCCATGCTGGTCTTGAACTTCTGGGCTCAAGCAATCCTCCCACCTCAGCCTCCCAAAGTACTGGGATTACAGGCGTGAGCCCTCATGCTTGGTGGAATTCTACTGTTTTTGTCAAATATCTAAGTGTTATAATTTGGCTAGCACCCCCCAGTACCTTGCACAGACAGCAAAAAAGATCCAGGTAAGAACTACTGAGAAATAATATCTGCTTGAAAATAATCTGATGCCAGGACTTTGATATACCTAGTTATATTTAAGGAACTTACATCTAATGAGACTGCAGGCTTGAAAATAAGATGACTAGATTTCTTTTTTAAAGATCATGAAGCCCTGATTTGGGCCTGGGGCTGGGGCATGGGAGGAGAGGGATAGTGCTGGCCAGTGAGAGCTCCTGAGGCTCCGTGGGGAGGGCAGGACCTCCCTTCCTCATGCCAGGTGCACTTGTGTATGTTTTCTTCAGCCTAAGGCTGGTTGCTCACGTATTGCCAAGATGTCATGAGGATTATTCAGTATTTGGAAGCTTTGAGCTTTCTGGAAAATTTGAGCTTTCTGGAAATTTATAAATTTAAGTTTTCTTGCTCTAGATATGCAGAACATATTTGGTGAGTATTTCATCTCCATATATTTACTCTTTAGGTGTGTCATCTGGGTCTGTGAGGTAATAGTGAAAAAGAGCATTTTGTCTGTGAGGTACCTGGCTCAGAGATGTGTTGAGCCATGCATGGCAAATTTGTGTCCTAAGTGGTATGTAACTTAGCATTTAAAACATGATCTCCTGATCAGTAGAGAGTAGCTTCTGCCGATATTGTTAGATTTTCTGTGGTGAATGATAATTAATGCCATTTATTTGATATGTTAATACAAAAAGCTTAAGGGAATACAGTCAAGTTTTGTGCTAATATGCTATCATTTTGCTCATGTATGCTTGATTTTTAATTCAACACAGCACTTATTCAATTTAGGTATTAGTTACTGTTTTCATTATCTTTTCACAGACTTTTACTCAAAGAACTTTTACTCATTGTGACTACTAGATATGGAAGATGGCTTTCTTCTCAAAAGTTGCCTGTTTTCATCACGAGGTGTCCTTTCTTGCTCAGAACTGCTATCTGGAAAGCACTCTGACAGAGCCTCTTTAAGGCATAACTCAGTAGGTACTCCAGAGAGTCAGAAACAGTCAGAGGTTGAGCTTTGGAACAGTTCATTTGGAGACACCTGTCAGTGTGGGCTTTCTCCAAATCACATTCAGAGTTAATTCTGACATCAGTACAGCAGGGGGAGTGCTCCTCCCAAGGAAGACTTCAGGGACGGCTTGAGTTTAGCCTCTGGGCCTCTGTTCCTCTAGGACCTGGGCCTGTTCTTCTGGTGCTGACGGCATCTTTCAGGACACCTGTGATGGCAGCCAGGCTCCCTGGTTGTAGGTCTGTCTTTCTCTCGCGCGGTCTCTGTCTCGCTTGCTCTCTCTTTATGATTCCACCTGTTCCTGGCCTTCCTGGGAGGGCGTCCTGAGGCACCTTCTCTTTTTCCCAGCTGTAGCTGAAGTTTTCTTCTCATTAGAAATAAAGAGATTCTCCTTGTAGATCAGCTGGAAATCTAAAATCTTGATTCTGTCAGGCTGGCTGTGCCATCTTTTTATTTCTAGGCTTTCTTCTAAAAACAAGATCGGCTCCAAGTGTTGTGGTGTTTAAGGCATTTATGTATGCTCACTCCTTGGATACTTGGGGCTTTTTCCCTAATCTTGGACTAATCCAGTCAGGCTTCTGAGGCAGGAGAGCTGCCTGCACATTACCTCTTGCCATCGCTGTTTGTTTCGGTGTGTTGGGAATAAGTTTGTCTAAGTAGGACTGGCCTCCTCTCCCCCTTTCTCTTGGACAGTGCGCCTTCAAACAGAAACCTCCCTCCAAAAACTATTATATAGAGAGCTCTGTTTTCTGTAACAATCATGACTAATGCTTGTGACCGACAAGCTTGCTTATTGCTTGTAGTGAGAAAAATATGCTTTAAATGTAGTGACATATTTATTATTGCAGTTTTCATTTATAGCAGACTTTTTTGCACAGCCACTCCTTTAGTTCTTTTTTCCCATTTATATAAAACACAGATTTTATCACACTAATCATTTTTAGGTGTACAATTCAGTGGCATTAAGGCTGTTCTCAGTGTTGTGTGACCATCACCATTCACTATTTTGAGAATTCTTCCCACATACTAATGCTGTGATACAGGTTACCATTTTGCAGATGAGAAAACTTAGGCTCATGTAAATGAAGCAGTTAGCTCAGTCTCATCCCTGCCCACGTTTGGATATGCAGACTAATCTGTTAACATACAAAGATCATCATATTCCTAGAAAAAAGATTACAGCATGACTCAATTTTTCACATGCACATTTATGTTCTTAGATGTTCTAGAAGAACGAAAACATTAAAAGATGAATTGGATCAGCATCTATCAACTTAACACCCATATTAATACATTTCCATATGTATGTATTTAATGTTGCTTTTTTTTTTTTGTTGGAGTCTCACTCCGTCGCCCAGACTGGAGTGCAGTGGCCACTCCCGGCCACCGTAGCCTCGATCTGCTGGGCTCTGGCGATCCTTCCGCCTCAGCCTTCCAAGTAACTGGAACTACAGGCAAGCGCTACAACGCCCAGCTAGTTTTTGATTTATTGTAGAGATGAGGTCTTGCCAACATCTCGAACTTGCGGGCTCAGGCAATCCACCCACCTCAGCCTCCCCAAACGAGGGATTACAGGCTGAGCCACTGAGCCCAGCTTGTGTTGCGTTTTTTAATGGTCTTTTTCCCTCCTCTGAAAAATCATTTAATTCTGAGTTATAGAAGTAATACATGCATATGGTAAAATTGGAGAGTTATATAGGACAGAATAAAATACACAGCAACAGATCTCCTGTCCCCCAACATCTTATTCCTCACTGTTAATATATTTTTTTAAGAGACAGGGTCTCACTGTGTTGCCCCAGCTGGAGTGCAGCAGCTGTTCACAGGCACAATCATAGCGCAGTGCAGCCTCAAAGTCCTGGCCTTAATGATCCTCCCACCTAAGTCTCTTGAGTAGCTGGGACTGTAGGCTCATGTGCCTGGCTTTAATTTTAATAATTTCATTTCTTTCCTTTTTCCTTTTCCTTTTTCTCTTTCCTCTTCCCTCCCTTTACTCTCCCCCTCCCCTCCTCTCCCTTCCCATACACAGGGTCTCGCTCTGTCATCTAGGCTGGACTGCAGTGGTGCAATCATAGCTCACTGTAGCATTGAACTACTGGGCTCAGGAGATCCTTCTGCCTTAGTCTCCTAAGTATCTTGGACTACAGTTATATACCACATCTGGCTGATTTCTGAATTTTAATTTTGTAGAGAGCAGGGGGTTCTCGCTTTGTGGCCCAGGCTGAGACTTTTAATCATTTCTAACATGAGTTTTGGTAGTTTCCACCTTAATTCAAATTAAAATATGCGTTCCTCTAGCTCCTGGTTTATCAAGGCTGGGCAGTATCCCTTGTCTGCCTGCTGTGGAAAAAGAAGAATTGCATAGACTTCACTAGTTTCTTCTGTTCTTTCCCACATTCAGTTCGGTGGAGTATAATATTCTTTGATCTTTTGGTTATATTTCCAGCTTTAATATAATAATGTAAATTATAATATAATACAACTAAGTCTTTTTCTTGCTCTATCACCTTTAGATTCTATACTGCTTATAAGGAAATCTGCATATTTCTGTCTTCCATCTCCATTCTAAATATGTGTTAGTGTACTTTTACATTTATGAGGTTTGTAGTACTTAAATTCTGTCCTCTAGCTATAATTGTGGATAATGAGGAAGCCAAAACCATTTAGTAGACTAGTGTATTATGATTGTAGAGCTGCAGGATCAAGTTCTGTGTTTGGATCCTCAGAGATGTAATCATGTCGCCAACTATTCAAGGAGTCAGCCATACGGAGCCGTTGTTCCCAGGTGGCCACATGTTAAACATGCTTCTCATTGAGAGCAGGACTTTTTTGCTAAGCGCCCCTTCACTTCAAGATAGAGTTACTGCTTCTCTTTGCCAGAAGAAGCTTATATGTGTGTCTCACTAATAACATCTGAGACTCTTTTTTTTTGTTGAGTCTAAGTCTCACTCTGTTGCCCAGCCTGGAGTGCAGTTGCACGCTCACAGCCACTGCAGCCTCAGCCTTCCAAGTAGCTGGAACCATGGGTGTGCCCTACCACACCCAGTTAATTTTTTTTTGTTTTTGTTTATAGAGGTAGGGTCTTGCCAAGTTGCCCAGGCTGATCTTGAACCTCTGGGCTCAGGTAGTCTTCTTGCCTCCCCCTCCCAAAGTTCTGGGATTACAGGTGTGAGCCACCACGCCTGGCCCATCTGAGAATCTTTTTTTTTTGAGTTGGAGTCTCACTCTGTCACCCAGACTGGAGTGCAGTGGCACGCTTCCGGCCACTGCAGCCTCAACCTGCTGGGCTCCAGCGATTCTTCTGTCTCAGCCTTCCGAGTAGCCAGAATAACAGGCACAGGCTACCACGGCCAGCTGATTTTTTGATTTATTGTAGAGTTGAGGTCTCGCCAAGTTGCCCAGGTGGGTCTCGAACCCGCGGGCTCCCAAAGCTCGGGGTTACAGGCTGAGTCACCGAGCCTGGCTGAGATTCTTAATGAAACAATTGTGTGAATGAAATACACTCTCCTAGTGAAGATATTCTTCAGCTGTGTAACTCCTGGCTGCCTTCTAGGTCTGCTGAACATCTTTTGTCCTGGGATTTCTTTCATTGCCTTGCTAGGTTAGTTTTTGTCTTCTTTTTAAAAAACTTAATCATGTCTTCATCTTTCTTGAATTCCTTTTTTTTTTTTTTTTTTTTGCTGGAATTGCATCCTCAAAAAGTGGTATGATTTCCACCAATGCCAGGAGGAAATATTGTAACTTCTCAGAAATTCTGAGGAAAAATGATATTTTTGGTCATGTGTATAAAGTAAAACAACAACAGATGTTGACATGGGTGTGGAGAAAAGGGAATGCTTATGCACTGTTGATGGGAATGTAAATTAGTTCAACCTCTGTGGAAAACAGTATGGAGATTTCTTTCTTTTTGAGTTGGAGTCTTACTTTGTCACCCAGACTGGAGTGCAGTGGCCACTCCCGGCCACCGCAGCCTCGACCTGCTGGGCTCCGGCGATCCTTCTGCCTCAGCCTTCCGAGTAGCCGGAATTACAAGCGTGTGCTACCACACCCAGCTGAGTTTTTGATTTATTGTAGAGATGAGGTCTCGCTGCCCAGGCAGATCTCGAACCTGCAGGCTCAGGCAATCCACTCACCTCAGCCTCCCAAAGGCGCAGGATTACAGACTGAGCCACCAAACCCGGCTGGTATCTTTTTTATAGAGTGATTGAGTTCAGGGTATATTCCCAGTAGGGGGATTGTGGAGTCATATGGGAGGTCAATATTTAGAGCTTTTAGGAATCGCCACACTGTTTTCCACAGAGGTTGTACTAGTTTGCACTCCTACCAACAGTGTAGAAGTGTTCCCTTTTCACCACACCCTCTCCAGCAACTGTTATTTTTTGAGTTATTGATAATTGCCATTCTCACTGGAGTTAGGTGGTATCTCAATGTGGTTTTGATTTACATCTCCCTGATGATTAGTGAGGTTGAACATTTCTTCATGTGTCTGTTGGCTGCTCAGATGTCTTCCTTTGTGAAGTGTCTGTTCATATCTTTTGCCCATTTTATAATGGGGTTGTTTGTTTTTTTCTTTTTAGCATGTTTGAGTTCCTTGTAGATCCAAGATGTTAAGCCTTTGTCAGACATGGGGTTGGCAAATACTTTTTCCCAGTCTGTAGGCTGACTCCCTGCTCTCTTGATGGTTTCTTTGGCTTTGCAGAAGCTTGTCAGTTTAATAAGGTCCCACTTGTCTGTCTTCTCTCTTATGACCTGTGGGTTTCGGGTTTTGTTCAGGAATTGGATGCCAGTTCCGATTTCCATGAGGGTTTTTCCTTCATTTTCTAAGGTTCTTATGGATTGAGGTTTTACATTTAGGTCTCTGATCCATTTGGAGTTAATTTTTGTGTATGGGGTAGATAGGGGTCCTGTTTCAACCTTCTGCATGTGGTCAGCCAGTTTTCCCAGCACCATTTACTGAATAGGTTCTCCTCTCCCCAGTGGTAGGTGGTGGAGGCTTTGTCGAAGATGATTTGGTTGAGAAATTGAGGTTTTGCTTCTGGAATCTCAATTCTATTCCATTGGTCTATATGCCTGTTCCTGTACCAATACCAAGCTGTTTTGATGATTGTAGCTTTATAGTAAAGTTTGAAGTCTAGTAATGTGATACCACCTGATTTGTTTTTTTTTTGCTGAGGATTGTTCTGGCTATTTTTGGTCGTTTGTGTTTCCATATGAATTCCTGTGTTGTTTTTTCTAGGTCTGAGAAGAATGTTGCTGGTAATTTGATGGGTATTGCATTAAATCTGTAGATTGCCTTAGGTAAGATGGACGTCTTCACAATGTTGATTCCTCCAATCCATGAGCATGGGATATTTTTCCACTTGTTTGTGTCATCTTTGATTTCTTTGAGCAGTGTTTTGTAGTTTTCATTGTAAAGGTCTTTCACATTTCTGGTTAGGAAGATGCCAAGGTATTTCAATTTTTTTTTTTTTTGTGGCCATTGTGAATGGAATTGTGCTTTTTATTTCGGTTTCTGTTTATTTATTATTGGTGTAAAAAAATGCTATTGTCTTTTGCACATTTATTTTATATCCTGAGACTTTGCCAAAGTCCTTTATCAGTGTAAGAAGTTTTTGACAGATTCTCTTGGGTTTTCAAGGTACACAATCATGTCATCTACAAAGAGAGATAGCTTGACTTCCCCTTTTCCTATTTGAATACCCCTGATTGCCTTCTCTTCTCTGATTGCTCTAGCCAGGACTTCCAATACTATATTGAACAGGAGGGGTGAGAGTGGGCATCCTTGTGTTGTTCCAGTTTTCAGGGGAAATGGTTCCAGTTTTTGTCTGTTTAGAAGTATGTTGGCTGTGGGTTTCTCATAGATGGCTTTTACTATTTTGAGGTATGTTCCCCGTATGCCTAGATGTTCAAGAGTTTTTATCAAGAAGGGGTGCTGTATTTTATCAAAAGCTTTTTCTGCATCTAATGATATAATCATGTGGTTTTTATTTTGACATCTGTTGATGTATTTAATTACATTTATGGTTTTACGACTGTCGAAGCAGCCTTGCATCTCTGGTATGAAGCCTACTTGGTCATGATGGATGATTTTTGAGATGTGTTGTTGAATCCTGTTCGCTAGGATCTTGTTGAGAATTTTAGCATCTGTGTTCATCAAAGATGTTGGCCTGTAGTTCTCTTTCTTTGTTGGGTCTTTACCTGACTTGGGTATCAATGTGATGTTAGCTTCGTAAAATGATTTGGGGAGAGTTCCGTCTTTCTTAATCGCCTGGAATACCTTCAGTAGGATTGGTATAAGCTCCTCCTTAAATGTCTTGTAGAATTCTGATAGAAAACCATCTGGTCCAGGGCTTTTTTTTTGTAGGTAGTTTTCTTATTACGTAGTCAATTTCCTTTGTTGTTATTGGTCTATTTAGGGTCTCAATTTCTTCTTGTTTCCACCTAGCCAGGTTGTGTGATGACAGATAGTCCTCCATTTCCGAAAGGTTTTCAAGTTTGTTTCCATACAAGTGTACATAGTAGTCTCTAATGATCTTTTGTATTTCTTCAGGGTCAGATGTGACTTCCTCCTTTGTGTTTCTGATTGTGCTTATTTGGGTTTTTTCTCTTTTTCTTGGTTAGTCTAGGTAGGGGACCATCGATCTTGTTTATCCTTTTGAAGAACCAGCTTTTTGTTGTATTGATTTTTTGTATTATCTTTTTGTCTTCTATGTCCTAGATTTGGGCTTTTATTTTGGTAATCTGGATTCTTCTGCTGAAATTAGGGTTTTTGTGGTCTTGCTTTTCCAGCTTTATTAGGTGACTTCTTAGGCTGTTAATTTGTGATCCTTCCATTTTCTTCATGTGTATTTATAGAGATATAAATTCCTCTCTTGCTTCAGCTTTCATGGCCTCCCAGGGATTTTGGTAAGATGTTTCTTCATTTTCATTTGTTTCCAGGTATCTTTTGATCTCTGTTTTGATTTCATCATTGACCCAGGAATTGTTTAGCATCATGCTGTTAGTGTCCATGTCTTTGTGGGTTTTGGGGGGACTTTGTTGGTGTTAATGATTATTTTTATTCCACTCTGGTCCAAGAAGGTGCATGGTAAAATTTGAGTCCTTTTAAATTGGCTTATGATTGATTTATGGCCAAGTATGTGGTTGATCTTAGAATATGTTCCATGCAATGATGAGTAGAATGTGTATTCTGTGGTCTTTGGATGGAGGGTTCTGTAGGTATCAATTAAGTCCATTTGATCAGGAGTCACACTGAGGTTTCGGATCTCGTTGCTGATTTTTTGTCCTGATGATCTATCTAGGGTTGTGAGTGGGGTATTAAAGTCCCCAGCTATGATTGTATTGGAGTCAATATCTATTTTTAGTTTACCTAGGAGCTGCTTTATGAAAGTTGGTGCTCCTGTTTTTGGTGCATATATGTTTAGGATGGATATTTCTTGTTGATGGATTGAACCTTTTATCATTATTTAGTGGCCTTCTATATCCTTTTAAATCGCTGATAGCTTAGAGGGTATTTTGTCTGTGACTCCTCCTTTCTTTTGTGTTCCATTTGCCTGAAAATTTGTTTCCCATCCTCTTACTTTGAGTCTGTGAGTGTCCTTTCTGGTGTGGTGAGTCTCTTAAAGGCAATAGAGTGTTGCCTGGTGATATTTTATCTATTTTTCCATTCTGTGTCTTTTCAGTGGTGCATTTAGTCCGTTCATATTCAAACTAATTATTGAAATGTGAGAGTTGATCCCTATCATAGTGTTCTTACAGAGTTGTTGTTCTTCCTGGTTGTGTGTTGTCTTTCTTTTGGTTTTCGAGTTGGATCATGTGTGTTTTTAATCTTTTGCCTGTACTCTTGTGAAGAACATTGTTGTTCTTTTTTCCTTTTCTTCTGTGTTCAATACTTTCTTAAGTGTTTCTTGTAGAAGTGGTCTTATGGCAGTGTAGGTTCTTAGGGATTGGATATCTGGGAAAGATTTCAATTCTCCCTCACTGATGAAGCTTAGCTTGGCTGGGTAGGTTATTCTCTGTTGAAATTGTTTAACTTTTAGAACTTTGAAGATAGGGCTTCAAGCTCTCCTAGCCTGGAGGGTTTCTGTAGATAAATCTGCTGCTATTCTAATTGGCCTTTCCTGGTAGGTAGTCTGACCTTTTTCTCTTGCAGCCTTTAGGATTTTTTCTTTTATACCTACTTTGTTTCAGCGAATTATTATATGTCTGGGAGTTGGTCTTCTCATTTGTTGTCTTGCAGGGGTTCTCTGAATCTCTTGTGTTTGAAGTTTTTCATCCTTGATGAGATGAGGGAAGTTTTCTTGAATGATTTCATGAAATGTTTGTTCCAGTATGGCATTTGTTTCTCTCTCTGCCTCAGGAAGGCCAATAACTCTTAGGTTCAGTCTCTTGAAGTAATCATTCATCTCTTGAAGGTTTTGTTCTGTCTTTTTGAGCTTCTTTTCTATGCTTTTGACAGTTTGGGTTCTGTGTTTTGGTCTTCGAGCTCTGAGATTCTTTCTTCTGCTTGGCTGATTCTGCTTTCCATGCTTATTAGTTTATTTATTTCCATCACAGTATTCTTTACTACTGTTATTTCTGACATCAGCTCCTTCCTATTTTCCTCTTGTCTCTCCTCACTCTATTAATGTCTTGATGTCTGGGTTTGTTGCATGTGACCAGTCATTCTGGGGGCACAACACAAAGTTTGTGTTCCAGCATCTGTTTTCTCTGTTTCTGATCTCCCAGGGGTCTGTGTGAGATCTATATTCTTCTTTTGGTTTTTCTTCATTTGTGTGGTTTTTTCCCCCTCCCTACTTTTTCCTTTCCTCCACGTCATTGTCTTCTTTAATTCTATTATTCAGGGGTAGAGGGATTGGTTTTACTTTGTTCAATCTCCTATTCTTTATGTATGTCCTCTTACTTTGTTCAATTCTGGAGTTGTACTGTATGTTGGAGGTGGTCCTTTTGCAGTTCTGAGATTTAATTAAGGAGGGAGCTGTGATTCAAAATCTATCTACAGGTCCTGGTATTTGCCGACAGGTGTATGGATAATCTGAAACCCACTTCCTACACTGCCTTGGAATCTGTCCATGCAGTGGGGCTGTAGGTTTACTCCCTGAAATAAAATGTGGTTAGCAGAGGGAAGAGAATGGAGCAGACAGTGGCGGGGGGGGGGAATGGAGAGAGAGAGGAGTAAGGGAGGAAACAGACGAGTGTAGCAACAAATGGAGAGAGAGACCTAAACTGAAACAGATAAAAACAATAGACCATGGCTATAGACTAACCAACTCCCATACAAAAAAATAAAACAGTGATGCTAACATACAAGCTAACCAACCACCTTATTGGTGTGCTGTTCCTCTACACAAAGATATGGTTTACAGAGAGGAGAAAAGAGAAGAGAAGGAAGAGCAAAAGAAAAAAAAGGAACAAAACAGTAGGAATAGAATTAAATCATTAAACTAACAGAACCAATCAAGCACACTCTGAGACTTTTCATTTCAGTCCAGTGTCCTTTCAGCTCTCATTTCTAGCTGTCTTTTCAAGCTGGTAAATTCATTTGCAGTTAGGGTCAGTTGCCTGTGGCCTGCTGTGAAGGATAGTTCATATCACCCTCCGTTCACCACTGAAATCTGGCCTCTGTCTGTTTTTTAAGCTTGTTTCTCCCATTTCAGTGTTGTTAACTTGAATCGCCAGTAGGTGTTGCTATCTCAGCTGCTCGCCCCAGAGCAAGTGGAGCCGGACAGGAGTCAGGCAGAGGCTGGAGATGGGAGCCTGCCTCAGGGCACGTGGGAGGAGACCCATGGCTGGCAGGACATCATGGTAGCAGCAGAGGTGGCAGCGATCCCAGCTGATCTTGCCTCTAGGGGCTTCAAGGACTGAAGTTGTGGATTGCCTCAGGCATGGTGGCGCGATGTGCTATGGCTGCCACGGAGGCTGCGGCGGGGCCGGAGGCTGCTGTGTCTGCACTGCAGTGGCTGTCCAGACCGCTGCGATGCCCCGTCAGTGGCGATGGCTGAGCTCTGTGTGAAGAGCAGGCTGCTGACATTGGGGTCTGCAGCCCCTGGATAGAGAGCCAGAGACCCTCTCCGTTCTCCTTTGCAGAGAGTTTCATAGACCAGGTTGCCCTGTTGCCATCCTGCTGGAAGTCCCCATCGGAGATTTCTTAAAGAATAAAACATAGAACTGCTATTCGACCCAGCAACTCTACTACTTGACATCTAAGGAAAAAAGTTCTTATATAAAAAAAATATCTGCACTCCTATGTTTATTGCAGCACCATTCACAAAATAACAAAGTCATGGAACCAGCCCAAGTGTCTACCAGTAGTGGACTGGATTTTAAAAAGTGTATTTATACACCATGGAATACTACACAGCCACGAAAAAGAAGGAAATCGTGTTTTGCAGCAGCATGGATGGAGCTGAAGTGAACCGAGAAGCAGAAAATAAAGTATAGCATGGTCTCACTTATCAGTGGGAGTTAAACATGGGTGCACGTGGACATAAAGATGGGAATAATGGACTCTGACGAGGAAAGAGCGGGGGGAGGGTTGGGGAATACTGGGTATGATGTTCAGCACTTGGGTGATGGCGTCACGGGAAGCCCCTCCATCACAAGACAGGCCCGTGACATACCCGCACGCGTGCCCCCAAGTCTAAAACTCACTAAAAGGAAAAGTGATTTTTAACTCAGACGTTCATTCTCGCAGACTGTTAGCTAGGGCAAGGAGTCAGTGCAGCTACTGAGACATTCTCCTCTTTTGGTGTTCTGCAGATACTTAAGGAACATTGGAACCACCCTTAAAGGTTCAGAACCAGCTCCATGGAAAACCTGATGTTTTCCTGGGAGGCGGCTTTGTGACAGCTTTCTCTGTGGTCATGTGTAATTTTTGTCTCTGTTGGGCTCAGTTAGTGACACTTTCTCAGGTTGTCAACCTCATTTGTAAAGAACAAAGTCTCATTTTAATTTCTCTATATTTTAAAATCAAACACAGCTTTATTGAGCCTCAAGGGAAACGTGTGTATTCTTCAACTGAAATTATTCACCTTATTGAGTGGAACGATGTTAATGACCAAAAAACCAAAATCTATGCCTATTCTTTGCATAGTTGGGGCACAGAAAATATTCAGAGTTGGGCCTGTTTGAAAGATAGCAACATAAAAGGATACATTCTAATTTTTCAATCTGAAATTAGATCAGGGTCATATCATAAAGCCAGTGTTTATAATCTATTACTTGTTCATTCATAAATTCATAAAATGCATAAAACTTACTGCAGCTTTGTCAAGTCAGCAACAAAATTAGTGTTATTGGGCCAGATGTTGTTGGTGCCCTACCCACATCTCCCCATATTACTTTGGCCATGTCTTGTGACTCTTGCCTACTTTGATGTGTTTTTGATTCTATTAGTTTCTGTATCTTTAGATGGTTGTCTCTCATTTCTTATTTTGTGTATTTGAGCTTCTTTTTCTTGCTTAGGTTAGAGGTGTTTTAAAATGAATTTTCCTCATGAAACAAGCTTTTGGGCTTAACAGTTCTGTTCTTTTTCTTTTCCATTAATTTGTTTTTGGTCTGTAGTTCATTGTCAATTTCTCTCCTAACCTTGAATCATGTGATTAATTCATTTTTCTCCCTTAGTTTTTATTGAGCCACTGAGACTTAATTGTTCTCTCAACATGGCTTGAGCTGTGTCCTGTAGGTTCTGAAAAGGTAGTGTTTTTGTTTCTTTTATTTTCTAGAGATTTTACAATTTTTATCTCTCTCCTTTAAGAGTTGTTAGAGAGTTTTAAAATTTTCTGGGTGGGTGGTCCTTTTATTTTCTGATTTATTACTAATTTCTGTTGTCATTGTGATCAGAGAATGTTGTTCTTACTACTTAGGATTGTTTTTGAACTTTATTGCTGTGTCCTTTTTGACCCAATACACCAAACTTCATGAGTCTTCTCTAGTGACTTGAAAAATGAGTGTACGGTCTTGTTTCCAGGATGGAGTTTGACCTGTCAGCTCTGTCTTAGGTTATGGTCTTCTTTTTCTTGTCTTTTTTGGGATCCACTTGATGTATTATGAACTAAGAGGTAAAAAGTCTTCCTATACTAGTGTGTTTGTCTTTCCTAGTATTTTTTATAGTTTGTGCTTTATAAATGTTGTTCTTGTTTTATTTGATGCGTAGAGTTTGATATTCATTATGTATCATCAGTGTGATTTCTGCTCTTTAACATAAAGCCCCCCTCCTTTTTTGCTCTTTTTGACCTAAATTCTGATTTAGCTGCTGTTAAGATTGTGAGCCAAGAATTATTTGCATATGCTTGGTAAAACATTGTACTTTTATCTTCAACTTTTTTGAGTCACTGTTCCAGGTGTGTGTCTTGTAGAGAGCTGCGTTTTGCTCTGGGATGCAGTGAAATCTTTTTATATAGGTGAGTTCAATACATTTACATTTACTGATATGGCAGGTCTACGTCTGTCATTCTGTTCAGCTGAAATCTTTTTGCTCTTTGGCCCATGTTTTGTGTAGTGTCCTGATATTTAGGAAGGTTTAGGTTTTTGTACTTGGTTATTTTTATAGTTTTTTTTTTTTTTAACTTAGCTCTCTTTCTTCTGGCAGCAGCCATTAGTTTCCCGCCTTCCACCACTTAATAACTTAAGGAAATTCTCTCTAGTATTGGCCTTTGTAGTGCTCCTGCACTTCTCAGTGGCTCGTATTTCCTGATGGTTTGGGTTGTAGTGGGGAGAATGAATGAATGTACGCCCTTACCGCCTCTCCCCTTCTTCTCCCGTGTTTGTTAGCTGTATCCCTTCTTCACTGTTGGGGCGCATGTTCTGCTGTTTTTGTAACTCCTTGCTTTGTGTTAGTCTCAGTTCTGCACAAGATAGACTCAGTGTGCACTGGCCCTCCTTGGTGATTTCATCCTGTAGTGGTTGACTCAGATAGGTCCTGGGAGAATTTCCCCTGATTTCTTCTATGTTCAAGACACTTTGTACCTTTCTTACTTGAAGTATGGCTTCACTGATAGATAATAAAGTCCTTCACTCATGCTTTTCTGCATGTCTTACAGTTATTGTTCCATTCTCTTCTGGGACTGACTGTTGCTATGGACAATCTGGGGCCAGGTCTTCTGTGTTTTGTTTTTGGCTTGGCCCCCAAAAGGGCTTTACTTCAAGTCTGTGGATTATGCTGGGATGTGTCTTGGTGTTGCCCATTCTCAGCCAGGTTGCCCTGGCACCTAATGTGCCTTTTCAGTCTTTAGATTTCTCTTTCAGTTTTTGAAAGTTTTCTCAGATTTAATTTGAAATGTTTTGTTCTCTTGGTTTGGTTTTCTGTGTACAAGTTACACATGGATTCTATTACCTTTGCCTGCTATCTTTAGCTGTAATTTTTCTCTTAGTCTTTTTAAACTTTCTATTTCTATTTCATTTTGTAAGGTTCTTACTTTTTTTCTCATTTCTTTTCCCCTATGCCCCTTGCCATTTCACTTTCACGGCTCTGATAGTTTTGATTTGTTCTTAGTTTCCTTGAGTTCTGAACACTCACATTTAGGTTTCTTTCTTGAGTTCTGACACTGCTTTGTGATCATTCTTAATACAGGTGATTGGATTAAGTTTTAGGAGTCATGCTGTGACGCGTGTTTATTCTTTGGTGGTTTTTCTGATGCATGTTTATCAGGTAAATTTAGGTGTTCTTTTCTTGACTTAATTTAAGAATTAAATATATTCAAATTAACGCTGTGTCAGTTTTTTTAAAAAGTTATTACTCATCATAAAATGAGTTGGATTACCCTGCCCAGCTATCTGTGGGGAAATTCTTCCAGGTGTGCGTGTGTGAAGGTGTGTGTACATGTGTGTGCATGTGTGTCTGTCTGAGGGTACTGGGGCCAGGGCAGCGTTCTGTACTTAACAGTTGTAATAGTCTGTGCTTCAGTGTTTCTACAGATGCCCTGTTTCCTGCTAAAATGGCATTTCTGTATAGCCCTGCCCTCTCTGCTTCTCAGAACCAAACTGTGGCCAGGAAGGCGTCAGCTGCCAACCTGCTCGCACCTCTGCCCCCTTCCTTCACTACACCAAAGGGATATATCTTGTGCACTTCAGGGTGAGTGCCTCACCTTCAGGGATCATAGCTGCTGCTGTCCTCTGAGATCTGCTGCACAAGACTGTTTTGCTGTCTCCCTCATCGTGTTCCCTACCGCTCTGGCTCTGTCTTGTCCCCAGCAAGGCTTCTGCCTAATCTCCACTGTCTGCTCTAGGTTTCTTGGTTCTTGTAGTATGCAAAGGATGCAGGTTGTCACTTCGGTTCTCACAGAGGGTGTATTGGGTTGGGATTTTCCGTGATCTTTTACCGTTGGGCTATTTGCTTTCCCCTTTCATCTTTAATTCATGGCTGATCATGGCTGATATTGGCAGCCCTTGGAGTTTCTTTGCGTTGTTTTGCTGAAAATGGAGTTTGCAGGCTTGTCCTGCCTGTTTACTAGGCCCTTTTGTGTGACATCAGGGAGAATGTTGTGTTCTGTAGGGCATGTTTACATTGGTCTGATGAACTGCAGCTTTCAGCGGCCCTCTAAAGTCCTGTATCGAATAGAGTTTTGGGGAAATGAGGTGGAAGCTGTGAACTGTGCGGAAGCTGTTGTAGTGATTCAGGTGGGTTAATGGCAGCCTGATCACAGTGGAATGGGGGAGTGTGGGAAGGGGTTAACTGTGGCTGTTTGGAAGGAAAGCCCATCTGGGACTTGCGAATGGGTTGGTGGGTGGGAGAGGGGAGTCACTTGTCATGTTGTGCTCCTGTCTTTCAAGTGCTTCCGTGCTGAGGAGCCCGGGGCAGGCTTTATTTAAGTGGACCTGTTCACAGCAAGATGTCCCCTTACTCATTTGCATACCAGGTGCGTCTTCTGGTGTCTCTCACTTGGGGGCGGGGCATTTTCCCTTTGCTTGTTCTAGGTCTGTTGTAGAGGTCTGGAGTCACACCCTTGTGCTGCTAGCCTTCTCTTCCCAGCCTCAGCAGCCACAGCACGGACCCCCACCGGCACGTCTTTCACTCTGCTCAGAGCCTGGTCTTGGCCCTGAGAAGGCTAATGCTGTAGCCAGTTGCCCTAGCACAGACCAGAGCCTGCCCAGTTGTCCCCTAGTCACCTCACAGACTGCCCTGGCGGTTGCCCTCAGGATACTCCTGCTTGCTAAACGCTTCCTTGTCCTAGAACGGCTTCCAAGTCTGCTAGGGTCTCTTTCAGTGTGTGTTTGCATTGTGGTGGTCCTTGTTCCTTAGGTTTATTATTAATGCGATGCCACTTCCTTTCTGTCCTGCAGAAGTTTATCAAAAGTTATGGTCTGCTGTCGTTTTCAGTACTGCTATGTTTTAATTTTTGTCACTTTGGTGGAAGGAGAGTGGACAGACTTCTGTGCTTACTGTCTGCCACCTTGAACTGGTTGTTTGCATTGCTCCTTAAGAACGTGAGGGGAATATACATGAAAAGTAATTTGGGATTGATAAGGTTTTTTAGATTTAAGGGTTAGAAAATGAATTGGCTAATGTGTAATATGATATCCATGGTTGTAGTATTTCTGGCTTATTTTACTTTTCACAGTTGCTCAGTTATAGTGATGAGGTAGCATTTATTTTTTTGACGATTCCTCCTTTAGAGTCTCATAAAATATGATTTTAAATGATCTATCCAGTTTATGTCCACGAGAAGTCTTACATCTTCCATATTTTTAAGTTTCCAATTAGTTACCAGCAGTGAATATAGGAAACAACCTATATAATTTTACGTTTTTATATTGGGGAAAATGTGTCTGCCTTACATTTTAATTTTTTTTTTTTTGAGTTGGAGTCTCACTCTGTCACCCAGACTGGAGTGCAGTGGCCGCTCCCAGCCACTGCAGCCTCGACCTGCCGGGCTCAGGCGATCCTTGTGCGTCAGCCTTCCAAGTAGCCAAAACTACAGGCGTGCACTACCACGCCCGGCTAATTTTTTTGATTTATTGTAGAGGATGAGGTTTCGCCAAGTTGTCCAGGTAGATCTCGAACCCGCGGGCTCAGGCAATTCACTCACCTCGGCCTCCCAAAGCGCGGGATTATAGGCTGAGCCATTGAGCCCGGCCTACATTTTAATTTTAAAAAATTATATAAAAGACTGCTTGAGGAGACACTGAACATTTAGGAATGAAAACATTTTAAGTGTAGAGTTTGTATAAGTAGCAGAATTATGTATGTTGAAACATTTTTCTTTTGTATTCCTTCAAAATATATTTCCTTACTAGGCTATGATAATAAGTGCTATGGGTGTTAATTATAAAGTTAAACCTCACTACTATTTATGATGGTTTTGTTAGTGTACTAAATTGGGAGAAGTATTTTATGCAGCAATGTTAGTCAAAGTAATATTTAATGTTTCATGTTAATGCATTGAGGTGGGAAGTAGAGTATTAGGAAAAAACGTTGAAGGCCTCCCCACTTCCCCTGTCACATGAGCCAAAGTGGTGCTGGTTCATTTTTCTTTGTCGTGCAGGCCAACGAGATTTGTTAGTCTCACTCTAGTGTCTTTCTCATTTTAATATGTTCAAGGTGCCTTCTTATACTCCCTCCAGGTTTAGCTGTTGTCAGGATGAGTGTTCGGCATGTAATCCAGAGAGAGATCTTTTCCCACAGTGAAGTGCATTTCCATTAGAAACTAGAATTTGAACCCAACAGTCTATTATTTGAATTGTCTCTCCCAGGAGAACATTGTGAAAAATCTTTGTGAGGCTTCCCAAGACCACCCCTACATTTGATGATTTGGTAAGGAGACACAAAGGACTCAAAATATAGTACTCAGGGCTAAGGTATATTCCAGTGAAAGGATACAAAGCAAAATCACAGGGGAGACATTGGGAGGAAACCAGGCAGAAGACTTCCAACAGTCCTCCCCCGTGATGTCATACAGGACAAGCTTAATTTTTCAAGCAACCAGAAATTTCATAACACGGATGAAATGTTATCTACCAGGGATGCTTGTTAGAGATGCAGCACCCAGAGGTTTTACTGGGGACTAGTCACTAGGCACCCTCTGCCTAGCCCATACAAAAATTCTAGACTCTCAGAAGGAAAGGTGTTTAGCATAAGCCATATTGTGTGTGCAAACAGTTCAGACATAGTGAGCCATTCTCTCTTTAGGGAATATTTGGAACATTCCTGAAATCCAACTCCCCAAACACCAGCCAGGGACCAAGCTTGTCAGCATGACTTTTTAAGGATAGCAGTTCTAGGCTTGCTGTGTTGACCTTTTTCTCCACAATTTTAGTTATTCAGATGACTTGTATTTCTAGATATTTAAAGTACTTCTAGGCCAGGTGTGGCTGGCTTACACCTGTAGTCACAGCACTTTGGGAGGCAGAGGCAAGAGGAGCCCAGGGATTTGAGACCAGCCTGGGCAACTTGGCAAGACTTTGTCTCTACAATTAAAAAACAAATAAATTAGCCAGGCATGGTGGCATACACCTGTAGTTCCAGCTACTTGGAAGGCTGAGGTGGAAGAATCTCCTGAGTCGAGCAGGTCGAGGCTGCGGTAGCCATGATGGTGCCACTGCACTCCAGCCTAGGTAACAGAGTGAGACTTTGACTCAGAACACACACACACACACACACACACACACAAAATATTCTGTAATAAAATAAAAGATGTAATGTGGGTTGTCACCAGATCTCTCATACCAGGACTGGGTTTTGTTTGACACTTAAGGAAAAAAAAATCAGGTAATAGTGTTAAAGCCTGTGGGTGACTCAGTCATTCTGATTCTGGACTGTTTCTCCTGCCTCCCCCCCCCCCTTTATTTTTAAAATGTTTTATTTTTATTTCCTAGCTTCCCATTGGTCAAACCACCTTCTGCTCCCTTTCTAAACTGTTAATTCTTCTGCACTGTCAACTCATAGCTGACCATGCAGATCTTCTTTTCCCCTTTCTTTCCTGTGTAACAGCCATTCCAGGTGTAGTGGTGGTAAGACTGCTGTGGATAAAGTGCTGATGTAAGGTCCTTACTCAGAGGGTGTGGGGAGATGATGTGGGAGGGTGGACAAGTAAATCAACAGCAGTAAATTTTGTGGAATGGGAGTTATAAACTACCTAAACACGGCCTTAATATTGTGCCTTTTTCAAATTTTTGAATAAAGTTACTAAGGTGATATCACTAAGCTTTTGGCAATAATGGAAAAAGAGTGAAGGGGTTGGGAGTTATGACTCTATTATCAGTTTTGCAGCACAAGAAGAGAAGAGTTCTTATTTATTGCTCTAACGTGACTATCTCAAACATATTTTGACAGCTATTCAAGATTATGAAACTGCTCAGGAACATAATGAAAATGATCAGCAGATTCGGGAAGGTCTAGAGAAAGCACAAAGATTATTGAAACAGTCACAGAAACGAGATTATTATAAAATCTTGGGAGTAAAAAGGTGAATTATTAATTTAAAACTTATATTGTTATTTTAAATCAACTCCTTTAAAGCTAATCACTGCTCTTCTTTTTTCTGTGATTCATTTACTTGCATAATTTCAGACATATAGATTCAACTTAACAGACTTTAACATCATAAAGCTAGGGTACCTGCATAATCAATGTTTGTATAACCCTGATTTGTACCTCACATCTTTATAATTAAAAAAAAAATCATAAAGCTATTTGATTTGCAGGCAAATTTCTTTTGATAGAGATCAGTAATACAGCAATGGAGAACTAGTGGTTGGTGGCAAAGCTATGACACTGTAGTCGGAATGAATAGGTCCTGGGCCTGGATTTTTTTTTAAAGAATGGTAGAGGTAGGAGTGAGCCTTTTGGTGGGGTGGAGATAAAGAACGAATGTGGAAAACAACCGTCTCTAGACCTAAAAATGAAGTAGTCCCTTTAGAATTAACTCACAGGAACTGGAGGTATGTAATTTACTCTGTGTGCTTTTATAAGATCCACCTTCCTTCAGTGAATCATCAATCTTTCAGGAAAAAGTCTGAAACTTTGTTCTCAGTATTAAGTAAACTAATGCAGAAGCAATATTGAAAGTGGGATTCAAAGAGTCAAAGTATATTTTTAATGCCAATAATGCAATTATGGTAGCTTGGAAATTCAGAGTTAAAATATTTATTGATGTGATTTTTTTAGAAAAGAGAAAATGAAAAGACCAGGACTACTTTACTTTATTCCCAATAATCTGAGTGAATGAATGTCTAAGGAGCTGACCTGCTTTGATGACATCTAGAACTGTATGCGGAGGGCTTGGCCTACGATACCATTGGAACTATTAGAAAAACCAGTTTGTTCATTGCCAGTGGGATCTTAATTGGCTCTTCTAATCTTTTTGGCAGTGTGTTGGACACATCTTAATGATTGTTTATTGTACCACCCCTCAGAAATGCCAAAAAGCAAGAAATCATTAAAGCATACCGAAAATTAGCACTGCAGTGGCACCCAGATAACTTCCAGAATGAAGAAGAAAAGAAAAAAGCCGAGAAAAAGTTCATTGACATAGCAGCTGCTAAAGAAGTCCTCTCCGACCCAGGTAGTTTGCCTTTAATGTCTTTCTTCTCTCTCGAGACAATGGGATTGGTGATTTATTTGCTTTTACTCTTTTGACTCATCTTAGAGGCACGGTCAGAAGAGGAGGGTGGAGAACTTGGTGGGTTTCCTGTGGGACAGTGTGGGCAGTGAAGTGTTCATGCCATGAGGGCTGGTCTTGGGCTCTGCATTTTCAGAAGTCCAGTTTTGTGCCTGCCCTCTTCTGACACTGTACAGTGGATAAGCCATCAAATGTGAAACCGAGTTTTAATCTTTTTTTACTCAGACAAGAACTTCTGGGGGGGGGGGTCCTCAGTTTTTTCATCTATGACATGAAAGCACAGCACTGAGAATAACAGGTTCTTTCAGGCTCCTTCCAATTTGACAGGTCAATGATGAACTATCTCCTTCAAACTCACAGGAGCTCGATAAGGAAACCAGCATGCCAGGCTGCCCTGCCCCCTGAGTGTATTTTGTAGGAATCCTGCCCTAAATCAAATGATCATGACTGGTGGTTAATATTTGTGTTCTTTTTTATTAGTGTATTTGCCACACACTAATACGGCCTAGAAAGTCAGAGTAGGTAACCTAAGAATTGAGATAATATTGGGTAATGCTTTGCGGTTGCCAGAGGGAATTTAATGGTAAGCTGACACTGCTTTTTTTTTTTGTGGCCTTCCATATCAGGGCTAAAGCTCTGATTGGGCTAGACAAATTCAACAAAAGGAGAGGAACTCAAGTTTTATGTCCATTTGGCAAATCTTTTTTGAGCACCTACTTAAGCTGTGGAATTGAAGTTAAATGATCGTTTGCTCTCAAGTAATTTATAATTTTGTCAGGGAGACAGAAATGTACTTCCCTTACTAGATAGTGTAGGATACACTGTCCTGTTATTCAGCAAACATTGAGTTCCCTCGAACAGTTCGATCCTCTTAGCCTGTGCAGTTCACAGGCGGGACAGCTTCATCAGATGGGGAGTCAAGAATGTTCTTGGGGGGGGGGGATTCTTGAGCTTTAAGGTAGCAGGGGCCATCCAAGGGGGTGGGATGACTCACACAGAGCCTTGGACTGAGAAGAGAACTGCAGTTCCTTTTACCTAGCTCTTGATTGTATTTTCAGGAGGAAATATCTTTTTTCTAATAGATCTGAGGACATCAACTTTCTTCCAATCCCTGTAGTGTTCCTCATTGTCCCCTTCTTCCATGTGTCCCATTGGTCTCTGTTAGGGCAGAGAGGCCCAGCAGTGGGGGCACCAATTACATAGGAGGGAAGGGTGAGCCACCTGGAACTGGGTGTTTCATTGTATTTTCTCTCCGCCCATGTCTGAGGAATCTTAGTGCTGTTCGGATTGAGTAGTGAGGCTCGAGAAAGCTCATTAGATGCTTGGCAGATTGATGAAGTCATTGCCTTGCGGACTTCATTTTTGGAGTTAGGGTGGAGACCTGGCTATGTCATCAGAAGAGTGTGGCTTTTGGAGCGCTCTCTCTCTCTGGAATTGTTTTTCCCAAAGAATTTCCTTGGGTAGCATCTTCTGGGATGACATTTGTAGGGGCTGAATTTCAATGAATAGCTATTTTCAACCCTGAACCTCACTCCCTTGGTGACTCTCGTTTCTCGAGTTTGTTCTGGCTGGGATCTGAATGTCAGGCACAATCGTTTTGGAAACTGAAAAGTGGCTCCTCAGGCCTAGCCCTCCCCTGGCCAAAACACCCCCTCCCCAATACCTAGTTGTTGCCTGGATCTTATTTGCTGATTTCGTTCCAGAAATGAGGAAGAAGTTTGATGATGGAGAAGATCCCCTGGATGCAGAGAGCCAACAAGGGGGTGGTGGCAACCCTTTCCACAGAAGCTGGAACTCATGGCAAGGCTTCAATCCCTTCAGCTCAGGCGGACCTTTTAGATTTAAGTTTCACTTCAATTAAACCAACTTTTTCTGCTCCTCTTCCTTAATTTTTTTAAAGATTAAAAACACAGAAACCATGTTCCGGGATCCTAATGAAAAAAAATTTCAAATCCTTCAGTTTGTCCATGACCAAAGAGTTGTTTTAATAAGAAAACCATCTGTTCTTATCCATATTATACCTAAGGTTGATGGGTTTGCAAGAGCAGGGAGGCAAGGAATGGTTCTGTTTCTGAGAAAGCAGCCTGTATACGTTGTTCTGGGTGTCTGGAAGAAGGGGTCTGAGGCAAGCTCACCTCGGGGAGTGCTCACGGGTTCTGTACTTTTGTACACTGAAACATATTGAGATGCTTCTCTTCACAGCCTTGGATGGTAAGTCAGTGCCTACATCTGGGAGGAGGAGCTGTGATCTTCATGAGGATGGCTATGTTTCAGTATTCTCAAAGAGAATACGAACATTTTGAGCCGTCTGTTCTTAGGGACAACTATGCTTAGATATGGTCAGTCTTGTCACTTGCAAGTATGTTAAATCTTTAGTGTGCATGTGTTTACACCTCTCTGCTAGTGTCAACATGGCTGAAGAAGGGGGCAGAATCCATCTTTTTGGAAACTGCCACTAAATAATAGTTGATCTACCAAGCTTAGACTTTGGATTGACATGAAACGTATATTTTTTTGTTCGGGACCTGCAGAAGAATACTGAAAACCCCTTAACTTCAATTTAATTATATGCACCTATGGGCCCTTTTAACATACAGCAAACTAACTAAAACTAATAGGTAAAATAGATTCAGATTATATAGCAGGTATTATTTAAAATAATACTGCTGCAATGCAGATTGAAATACATTTTAAACAACTGAAGTTTTGAGTTGTTATATAGAATTTCCTGTAACAGGATTGGCTTAGAACTGTAAAGTTGCTTAGTCAACATAAATAACACAGAGCACCATGTTTCCCACCTTTAATAAATACAGTGGGGCAGCTTCTCCTCTCTCCTATCCAGGCCCGACCCTCTGGGCTATTGTGACTCCCATGTGGGTCCCATGTGATGGTGTGTGTTAGACAGTGGACTTGCCCTTCCACCAGACCTTGATGTCTCTAGGTGGTCTTCTGCCTAGAAGCAAGCACAGGCTCAGTCAACTCTGTCAGCTCCGCTGTTTCCACTATCATGTTATTTACTAGGGTGGCATTTCCTCCTGATACCCTCTTACCTTTTAAGAAGATAACTATTTAAGAAAGTAACATTCAATCTTTGTAGACTGAATAATTTTGCCCTAAAAGTATTATGTTAATCAAGAGCATTGAAGATTTATGGAACTACTGATGCATATAAAATCTGAGATAATTACTTTAGATGAGAATTATGACCTTTGTTCTGGAAAGGTTTTAGTTTTTGTCTCAAAGCATTTTAAACATTTTGGCTCTAATATATTTTTATGAAATCAAGCATTCTGATTCATTGTGGGAGGCACCCTGACTACAGCAGCAAAGCAGAGTTTTCCTCTACAATCATATCCTGAAACATACATGGAAACACTTTTAACCCAGACACAAACATCATGCCATTGAGTTGAGCAACACTTAAATGCTTTTGCACCTACTTGGGAATCTGTTTCTTACCTATAAACTTCCCAGTGCATTTTGAAAACTCCTTTTCTTTTGCTCTAATGTTTCAATTCAAGCCAGTGTGAAAATAATTTCCAAGGCATTTTTGTCTACCCTTTAATTTTAGTCGTCTCATTACCTCACTAGTTACATCAGCAATATTTTTTTCAGTCTGGTTCCTTTTGTACATGATATCACTGATTTCTTTGAAATGTAGTGCTAGTCTTTACCTGCTTTCAAAAGTCTGCATTTCTGTACAGAATCAGTGTCATCACCTGCCCTTCCATTTGGAGGAGAGGATACAAGTTGCCAGCCAGGGATCCAGGTGGTGTCTGGGCCTAGCTGTCCACAGGCCTGTTTGCACTTTCATTTCTCCTTCACTTGTAACAGCCATCATTTCTCCTGCTGAAGCCTGACTGTGGATTTAATTTAGTCACCTTCATGGAAAAGTGCAGTTTACTTGCCTTTTTCAGTGAAAAGAAAGCAGCAGATCTGGTGCCACATGCCCATTCCACGTGCCAACGCCACTAAAGGAAATGCATTCTCTGCAACCTGTTGTTTTGCTGATTAATGAAGAAAGTCATGACCTTTGAGCTCCAGCCCTGATGACCATCTGCAATGGTGTCCACCCGGAAATGGAAAGACAGTCACTCCATGCCATTCCTCTTGCCGAGCTGACATAGATGGTATCATTCTGCAATGTAAAAATGTACTCCTGAAAAGGCATCTTACTTTCTGGGTGGAGGGCTACGTCCACTTTCCTATGGGGACTGCAGGTGCCAGGCAGCCTTGTGGCTCTTTCAGGAAATGCAGAATCAGAGAGGAGTGCCCTAGCCTAGCTACATTACATTCTGTTCTTAAATTACCCTTCCTTTTTGTTGAGTTCCACGAGGGGAGTATCCATGATCTGCACATCGTGTATAATTTCACAGCAGGAAGTATTAAGCACATTAGCCTAGAAGCATTATTAAAAAGTTCTGAAAAGGGAGATTAAATTTAATTCATTCCTCAGTTCTGAAAGTTTGTGCTTTCTTACCATGAATAGATGAAAACTTGAAAAAAATTCAATAGTTTACTAATGTGGATTGGATATAAAATAATACTATTTTAAAAATATCTTTTTATTCAGTATTAAAAGTCTATTTTAAAGTGTCAGTACGAAAACAAATTTTTGGAGCTCTGATAATGGAGAACTACCCACTGTTGTTGTTGTTGTTGTTTTTTTTTTAAAGAAAAACATGACTGGTAACTGGGTAGAAAGGGAGGCCAATAAAACCACAATTTGAAATTGGCACCATTTTCATACTCATGGTGGATAATGAAAAGTTTCACTTTAAAGGCATGAAATTGGTCAAAAATTGTACTTAACATTTACCATGAAAAAAGTACGTAATACAAGTAAATTAACAGTGGCTCATCAGTCAGGTGTGTGGGGGCCAACTGCCTCTCAGATACAGGGCACTGCTCACGGGTCTTTCAAAGGGTTTTCACTAAGTACACACCGATGGGATAACCTGGAAAAATTTATGCCACTGTGCTGAATGCAGTTGACTTTTCTATATTTATAAAGGAAGGAAGAAGGCAAATGCTAATTTGTCAACAACTAATGTCCTGTTTCTAAATCAGATCATTCCCTTTTGTTAGTGGCAGTTTATTCTGTAATTTCAAATGATGTTTAGAAGTGGGGATTATTAGGGTCTTTGTTTACAGATGATCTCATTTGCTGAATGATTTAAGAGTAAAATTAGCCACTACGTGGCTTTGTGTATAGTAACAGGTTTTGTTGCACTCGTCTGTGGTTGAAACACTTACCTGCAGTGAAAAGCAGAGCAAGGAGGGAAAAATTGGAGATGCTGGATAAGTTAAAATATTATTACTCTTACTGTAAGATTATGGTTTGTTTTGAATGAGACAAGACTAAGTAACTTAATCCATCTCAATTTAGTGTTTTAATAAAAAAGGAACATAATATTATTTGAAATGGGTCTCAGACATGACTACAAATATGGGGTACTATTTTTATGCCTGTGTATTTTCACATTTAATAAAAATATTTATGGTCATATCAGTACTTTCTTGCTGTCAATTCATTTGTATTATTTGAAAGAAATTCTAAGAAGTCCATCTTATGAGAAGTCTGTTTCCATCTCTGCTTAAAAGATGACTGAGATGAGGGAAGGAGGAGGACTCCTCTGAGGAGCTGACGAGGAAAGGTTCGTGCACAAAAAGTGATCACTGAAATCCCTTCACCCCCAGAAGTCCTAGGACAGCCAGGACTTACAAAGTGACCGGTTCTTCCGTTTTAGTTAAAATCTAACTCTTAAATTGGCTTTGTTTGAAGACCTTCCCTCTTACTCCCTATTTGTGTACTTGTCTTAAGGTGCTGAGTGGGAGCGAGGACACTACAGGCTACCTTGATCTGATTTCCAGCTACAAACAAAAGTAGCTTCTTCTCAACTATAAATTCTCATATCTCAGGATTCGAGGAGAGCTAGAAGATGTAAATATGTGTAAAACTTTCTAAGAAGCTCAAATCTTTCAAATTCTTAAACCTCACAACAGCTTGGCAATACACGAGTGACCAGCCTTAGTCTGAAGGCGATATGGTATAACATCAACGGACTGCCAGGAAACTGGCGAGGAAGGAAGTCCAGATCCTCTGCCCAGAGCCACAGGAACCCTCAGCTGTGAGCACTAACCCCTCTCTCTCCCTACCCCAGCCCCAAATCATGACCTTCAAAACAGGTCATCTTGGCTGGGCTGGGTGGCTCAGCCCGTAATCCCAGCACTTTGGGAGGCTGAGGCAAGTGGATTGCCTAAGCCCGCAGGTTTGAGACCAGCCCGTCAACTTGGTGAGACTTTATCTCTACAATAAGTAAAAAAAATTCCCAGGCATGGTAGCGCGTACCTGTAGTTCCAGCTACTTGTAAGGCTGAGGTGGAAGGATCATAGGAGCCCAGTGGGTCGGAGCTGCGGTGGCCTGAGCGTGCCACTGCACTCCAGCCTGGGCGACGGAGTGAGACTACAACTCAAAAAAAAAAAAAAAAAAAAAAAAAAAGGGTCTTCTTCATGACCCTTAAAAAAGAAATCAAATCATTTTAATCCTAAGGCTTACAGTTCACACTGCAGAGACCCTGAACTCTGCAAACCCTTTTCTGCTGAGCACATCCTTCTTTGGGAATGGCTGCATGATAAATCGAAGCTTAATATGCATATTAATTTACTGCCTTATACTAGGGTTCCATTTCTGACGAAGCACACAGGAGACAACTCAGGCTGCAGTGTCTTTTTTGAACACATTTCCAACCTTTACTTAGGTCTGTTTTTCCTGAGCAACAAAAGTGAAGCTCCATCTACTAGGATAAACATCCCTTTGGCTGCGAGGCTCCCAGGGACACAGTAGCCTGGGCTTGGAAGGGGTCACTGGGAACACGAGACCCAAGGTCTTTATGAGGAAATCAGAATTGCGCATTTTTAAAAGGCATAAGGGAGAGCATTGCTTCCAGCATTTCTTAGTGGATTTCAACCGTTCTAAGTCTTTTGGGTACTTTTCCTATTATTACAGGGAAATAGGTATATTTCCCTATTATTACAGGAGACTCCTATAGGCAGATCCTTGAACAGTGTGCCGCTTACAGCTACATTAAAAGGATTTTTCTCCTTACACTGGTTTCCCTAAACCGATGTGATTTTTCCCCTCTTTTTTAGAAATAACAAAGGATAACCCTTCTTGCAAATAACATACACTTCACCATATCAAGTTTTCTTAGGATTCTGTTAATACTTCTTCCCTTCATGTATGTCACTTGTAGCAATATTTTGTTTCCCGCAGTGTTTATGCCTTTGCTACCTCAAGTTAAAGAAGAATGACTTTACAATGGATTGATTTTTGTGCAAACAAAATAGCATCTTTTCCTTCTACCACATGTACAAGAACTAAACCATGTAAAATGAAGGGAGGGCTCTGCCTTGGAGGACAGGGCCTCAGATCAGGGGAAATTCATGATGGACACTGTGCAGTGAAGAAAAGCACTAGCAAATCTAGCGCCGTCACCTGATAACACTGATGATATGAATAAATATTGGGAAGCAAAACAGTCATAAACGTATTCGCCAAGCAGTTTTGGATGTAGATTAATGGGGTGAGCCCTTCGTTGCACTTGGGGGTCACATCACCAAAGCTCTTCATGTGGTTCTTGTCCTCCCTGGCAAGACCGCGCCCTGGCTGCAGCCTCACACGCTTTGTCTCAGCCCTTCCTCTATCCCTCTTCCTTTAGGCTCCACCCCAGATGCCACCAGCGTAGGCCTTTCTTGACACTTTCCCTTCACAGCGTTTTCACTTGGATATTGACTCAACACCTGTCATGGATACTGGTCGAGCAACTTCCAAAGGACAGCCTGGCACACAGTAGGTACTTGAATTATTTGTTGAAATATTTGTTCAATCTGTTCAGACTAAAGAGCCCTCCTACTACATTACTGGCCTTATTTAGATAAAACTTTTTAGAAATAGTTTTCTAGAAGAAGTAGACTGTGGGGACGCAAAGAAAAAAGCTACATATACCAGTGGAGAGGAAGATACAACATGGCACTGGTAAGTTTAAGGACGTCTGTATGACTCTGATGCTTTAGACTAGATATCTACTATGTGATCAGCTCTGTTCAAAAGTCATCCTACCCAATAAGGCTAGTGCCATAATCATTCCTCTCCTTTCCCTGCAAGTTTAAAGTTGATCTGGAGCCTTTGCCATTCAAATAACACTTTGGCTTTAAGCCAGTCTTTGAAATCTGAGTAATATCTTTCCCTTCAAATCTAATAAAAACCTCTAAATTTTAAAGCAAAATCACATCAGGCAGGATACAAACCTTACATGGCTGGGCAAATCCACATGACCAAAGTAAACTTTCTACATTTAAGTAACTGAACTGTAGAGGACATCATAATTTCCCAAATCTGAAATCTTTGCAACAGAAGCGTTGTAAAGGTATGAAATTACAAAACGAGAGGGTTCACTCTAGAGTCTATCAGAAAACAGAAGTTTATATTGGGTAAATTGGGTTAATAAACTGAAAAGTGGAGAACAGCTGTCCTATTACCATAAAAGGACTCTAAAATGAGCCATTTTATCAAAATACTCCTCTGTAAAGAAATAGTTTATTTATAAATCTGAATTTCCTGATATAAGGTATCACTTATCTGGAAGTGAGACATGCAAATCAGTCATTCAAATCACAAGATACAAACGGGCATCGAGACCGTTTATATTATTCTGCAATGTTGGCTCATACTCCATGAAATATGGACTCTGGAGTTCTGGAGAAAGTAGTTGTTACTAATCTAAGATTGGGAATCTAGTGTCCCACTGATCCTTCTTCCCACAAGATCCTCATGGAAGTGAAAACAGGCTAATAGCAAAGAAAAGCAAAGTAGCATCTTACAGTCAGTTGGGGCTTCTGCCCCCAACCATTAGAGCGGACCTCTGGGTGGCTGGGTGGAGCATGACCTAGCACCTTACAAAGTCTCTCACCTCTCGGCAGGCCCCAGCTATAGCTAACCCTAAAGGGAAGTAAGCTAGGTGACGTCTGCCATCTCAGGACAACTTACCGCTCCAGCCTTTGGGAGCCGCCACAGGATCCTTTGAACCCACAGGAATAACCTCGTTCCACCAAATAGGCCACAACTAGAGCACTCTGTTTTATCACACACAGAAACACATAACAAAGGATGGCCAAGAGGGAGAGGTAGGCGATCTCTTATTAGGAATGAATGGAGCTGCTGGGAGAAGAGAAGTTATTTTCAAACACTCCAAGGTCTGTACTGTGAAATATAGAATGGTTACCCATGTTCTGAAGAGCTCACAGGACTGAGCACAGCCTGCCAGGAGACGGCTTCTGGCTCATGATGGATCTGCATGTACAGAGCTACCCAGAGACGGATGGCCTGTTTGTAGAGATAGAGAGGTCCCCATTGTCCCTGGAGGTTCCCAAGATGGCCTGAGGCTCCACTTGACAGGGCCTTGTAAGAGGGGCTGCTGGCACACCGGCAGGGGTTTCAGCTCCATTACATGCTTCTCAAACTTCACTTATTCACAGAATCACCTGGAGAGCTTGCAGACAATCGATTACCAAGCTCACTTTGGGCCTATTGAACCAGACTCTTCAGAAGATGGTGTCCAAATGACATTGAGTTCTCTTCTGGTCCAAAGATCCTATGGTTCTATAATAGTTGAATAGTTTTTAAACATTTGCTATTCTTATTCATTTATTATTAATATACAACAGAAAACTGTTTATATCCTTAACTTAGTTTCCATAAAAGTATCCAGTCCTTTTAAAAAAAGAATACATATATGCCCTAGATGACCATAAATATCATTTTATGAAATAAAATTAGAAACGTTAAAAAATACAAATACAGCATGGATTAAAACATCAATATGGTTTAAGATAAATAAATGACTCCAATGCAATATTACTTCCATTTTAACCCTTTGCACTCAGATGTCCCCTCTGAGGGGACATTGTAAATCTAGCAAACCCCTTGGATGTCCTCTCTTAGGGGACATAAAGAGATTGCTGATGATTATGCAAACTTATGCCAGTGCCAAAAAATGTATGTTTCCTTGAAGATTTCCACTCAAACTGCACAAAAAAGCAAATAAAGAGACGGACTATATACTGAGATACGTGTAAAAAATAATCAGCTGAATGTGTAAGAAAATGTGTGAAGTGCTTTCACAGTTGGTGCTGACACTTTGTAACAAAAGGTAGTGATAAAGAGCATCCATCTGAGAAAGGCAGCTGTGGGTATACCTTTTGTATCATATGGCATAATTTGAAAATATAGATGAGCAAGTTACTGTAGCCTTAATAGGGACTTTCGAAGTTGAAGACATTATGTAGAAGTTTCGAGTGGCACAGATAAAATATCTGTATCTGCACTAAGTTGGAAAAGTAATATTCTTTTGCTTAAATTTCATTTTGTGATTTTGGAATTTACAGTTATAAGTTTTTTATCCATTTAGTTTGCAGAACAATGGCAAAATGCAAAGACAGTGAGAGTTATAAGCAGCGGTGAAGATAAGTTAGATTTAGACTTTTATACAGATAAGTTAGAAAAAATAAATATTGATGGGGAAGAAAACAATAGTTGTGATAGTGATATCATCCCACCAAGAAGGAAACAGGCAAATGTAACAGGAAGTGATAGCAATAAAAGTGCTGGCAGTTTCGAAGACATAGAAGACAACATATCGCCAAGTGCAGAATGGGAAGATGTTACAGAAACAGGTCCTCCGGTGAGAATAAATTTTGTTGTGTATCCTCAAACAACAGGACCACAAACAGCAAGTAATATAAGAGAACTAATGGACTATTTTACTCTGTATTTTACAAATGAATTAGGAGATAAGCCAATATCACTGCAATCACATAACTGGTTCCAACGCTATGTGAACTGATAGTTTTTCACTGTTTCATAAAGTGTGGTCGAGTTGCCGGTCAGCAATCCATGCGGTGTCTCCGAGTGCAAAGGGTTAAAACACAGTATAAATGGGTGTAATTACTTTTTATTACTCTGATACAATCATGAGTCTTTTTCTTTCTCAGAAGAAAAAGCACAAAATAGTGTTATCTAACTTTAAATGCATTTTGTGAATAAGGAACCATGAATGCACATAAAGCTGGATGCAAAAGGATGTAGATGGTCTGATAAACATCTATGAGGACTAGCCAGTCAGATACCCACTACTGGGCTATCTGGCAAAACGCCAAACCCTAACTGGCAAAAACCCAGTGTTTTCAGTAACCAGGAAAAAGAAACAATCTAGTTATAAATACTCGAATATATTTATTTTATATTTATATTTAAGTACTTAAATATAACTTAGACTCATTCAATACATTAAGCACATGTCTCTTAAATAATTAAGATTTTTTAAAAATTGAAGAATATGTCACTGATCTTAACAAAACTTCAAAAAGTCTCAGCATTGGTTCCACATGTCCCCAGCAGGCAGCAGATTCCTTGTCATGCATCCACGTTTCCTTCTCACGTAAACAGTGCTAGAGTTCATCATGTGTCAAAACTGTAGGAGAGAAAAGTTTTACTAAGTTCTTGAGAGAAAAGTTTACTAAGTTCTTGAAATCTAAAATGTGCAATTAGCATGAGTATCACTGAGGTATGGGGTTTTAAAAAAGCACCGCTGTTGACTGAAGATCCTTTCGTTCGTTTAGTACCTATATGCTTCCTTATGCAACATGAGAGGAGCTCTCGTACATGGTGGTGTCTCTTACACTGTATCATAACAACTTGTCTTTTTACCCACCTGGAGTGTGGACTCCCACGAGTCTCTCAGGACACGGAGCACATTTCATTTATCTCTAATCTCTAGGATCCAGCTCCCCATCTGGCAGATGGAGGCCTTGACGACTACAACAGATGATTCACCATGAACAAAGTATCCTGCCCTTAATGAGAACACAGACAGTCCTTTTCTAGGATGGGAGGACACAGCACACAGTGACATAACTGCTATGCACATGCGAGAACAATTCTAATGAAGACTCTGAGAAGACCAACATGGTCTCCTCTCCTGCAGAATTCAGCTGTCACTAGCTGATTTAAGAGCCTGAGAACCCAAAACAGTATTTTCAGGTACAATTTAGATGCATCCTGATCCACAATTCAAGATAGCAAACTATGTTTTTCACTCCACTAAGTTACACTGGAAGGATCATAAATACAAAAGAGAAAGGCAGTAATGAGAATGAGGCAAGTGGTTATGAGACATTGTTGGGCAGAGTTATCAATACATTTCTAGAGATGGGAAACAGGAGAATACTGATGCATTAAACACAAGGTGATGAGCTGGCTTCCTTGAGGGAGGAGCCTCCTCACAGACACCGGTGGTAATGAGTCAGACAGTGAAGCAATTGGGGTGAAGGAATGTCTAGAAAACCTGTGAAAATGAGAGCTCTCCACTCTCATTCTTCTGAATCCCAGACAGAAACTAACAACCTGGTATTGGCTCCAAGATAAATAGTGTAAGCCTATTCGTGAAAGAAAAATGGAACAAATCTATTGAGCGACAGAGAGACAAAGAGAGAGAAGCAAGGTGGACGAGAGAGAGATGTGTATATGGGATGGTCTACTCTGCATTCTTGAGTAAAGCACCCTCCCCTGGGCCTGCAGGGAGGCGTGGGAGATGGGTTCTGGTCTATTCCATGTCCACACACACAAAGAGCAGCCTGCCAGCTGTAGACCATGCCTACTGTACCTAGAACTGATTAACTCTTCCGCTCAGGGAAGGCTATTAAAGAAACAAACACATTTACCCATGGAAGAGGAAAATCAGGTCCGCTATCTATATTGATCAATCTAATTTTTCATTCTTAAATATATATAAACAGCCAAGGATTTGCAAGTATTTGAGAAAGACCGATAACAAAAGAAAAAGGGACCAAGATGAACACGAAAAAACAACTCACTCTAAGGAACAAAGGTAACCAAGATAATCAAAGCAATACTTCAAATAATTATAACTAGTATTTTCAAAAGATAGTAGAGATCGACATGGTGGCCCAGGTATGTAATACCAAAACTTTGGAAGGCCAAGATGGAAGTATTGCTTGAACCTAGGAGTTCGAGACTAGCCTGGGCAACACAGCAAAACTTCCTCTTTCCAAAAGAAAAAAAATTAGTTGGGCATGGTGGTATGTACCTGTTATACCAGCTACTCGGGAGGAAGGAGGATCACTTGAGCCCAGGAGATTGAGTCTGATCATGCTACTACACTCTAGCCTGGGCAACAGAGTGAGACCCCGGTTAAAAAGAAAAAGAAAAAAAGAGAGATACTGAAAAAGTCAGTATCATAAAACAAGAACAAACTCAAATTTTAAAAAAGGAAGAAGGGAACAATGTGTTGGAAATTAATAGTAATTATCCCTCTAAAATGAATTAATAGAAAGATGAAAGATAAAGTCCAGGAATTTTCTCAGTACACAGATAGAAGGAGTAAATATACAAGAGAAAATAAAAATATTTTAAAATGCATAGGATGAAGAAAACAATTCCATTTATGATAGAATCAAAAGGAACAAAATAATTAGAAATAAACCTAACTGAGGAGGTAAAATACTTATACACTGAAAACTACAAACAATTGCTGAAAGAAATGAAGTAAGACACAGATAAATGGAAAGACACCCCAAGTTCATGGAAGATTTAAAATTATTTAAAGGTTTATACTACCCAAAGCAATCCACAGATTCAACACTATCCCTATCAAAATCTCAATGACACTTTTTTGTTGTAGAGATAAAAAAGTCATCCTAAAATCAGGAATCACAAGGAATGATGAAAAAATTGTGAAAAAGAAGAAGAAAGTTGGAAGACTAACACTTCCTGATTTTATGACATGTTATAAAACTACAGTAATGAAAGCAGTGTGGTCCTGGTTTCAAGACAGACAAATATACCAATGTAATAAAAAGTCCAGAAATAAAGCCCTGTGTATATAATCAACTCATGTTCAACAAGGGTGCCAAGAACATTCAATAGGATAAATGATGGTCTCTACAACAAATGGGGCTGGCCAAATGGAATATCCACTTGAAAAACAATAACGTTGTATCTTTATTTTACATCACATACAAAAAAACTCAAAATGGGTAAAAACCTAAATGTAAGACCCAAAATTATTAAAATCCTAGAGAAAAACAGAAAAACCTTGATATTGGACTTAGCAATTACTTCTTGCAGATGACACCAACAACACAAACAATAAAAGCAAAAAAGATGAAAGTACATTAAACCTAAAAACTTTGATGAGTCAAAAAACACAATTGGCCAGGCTTGGTGGCTCAGCCTGTAATCCTAGCACTTTGGGAGGCCAAGGCAAGTGGATTGCCTGAGCCTGTGAGTTTGAGACCAGACTGGGCACCTTGGCGAGACCTCATCTCTACAATTAAAAAAAAAAGTCAGGTGTGGAAGTGTGCACCTGTAGTAGTTCCAGCTACTTGAAAGGCTGAGGTGGAAGGATCGCCAGAGCCCAGCAGGTTGACGCTGGGGTGGCCGTGAGTAGTGCCACTGCACTCCAGCCTGAGTGACAGAGTGAGACTCCAACTCAAAAAAAAAAAACCACCCAAAAAAACTCCCACAATCAACAGAGTGGAAAGACAACTACTACATGAGAGAAAATATCTGCAAGTCATATATTTGATAAGGAAATCATATTCAGAATATATAAAGAATATCTACAACTCAACAAAAAATTCAAATAACCTGTTTTTAAAAATAGGCATGGATGAAAAAAATCTTAAAGGCAGCTAGACAGAAAGGATAGAACACCTACCAAGGGACACCCATCAGAATCACAGAAAAAAAGTTTTACAAGTCAGAAGAGATTGGAGACCTGTTTTTAACATTTTTTTTTCTTTTTGAGTTGGAGTCTCACTCTGTCACCTAGGCTGGAGTGCAGTAGCACGCTCACGGCCACTGCAGCCTCAACCTGCTGGGCTCAGGTAATCCTTCCACCTCAGCCTTCCAACTAGCTGGAGTCCAACTACAGGCATGGAGTAGCTGGAGCCACCATGCCCAGCTAATTTTTTGGTTAATTGTAGAGATGAGGTCTCACCAAGTTGCCCAATCTGGTCTCGAACCCGTGGACTCAGGCGATCCTCTCACCTCAGCCTCCCAAAGTGCTGGGATTATATAGGCTTGAGTCACTACGCCTGGTCTTTAACATTCTTCAAGAAAAGAAATGCCAGCCAGGAATTTCCTACCCTGCCAAACTAAGCTTCATAGACAATGGTGAAATAAAGTCCAAAGTCCTTAGATAAGCAAGTGCTATGGGAATTTGCCACTTCTAGACTAGAAGACAGGAGATGCTTAAAGGAGTTGTAAACATAGAAATGAAAGAACAATGCTACCTAAAACAAAAGCACAAGTAAGCATATAGTTTATAGACCACATAAATCATCCAAAGAACTGAGACCACAGAACAACTTCTTAACAACAGTATGACAGGAGCAAATCCTCACGTTTCTAGTAACCTTGAAAGATACAGAGTGACAAACTGGAAAAAAGAAACAGGCCCCCATCCTTCTGCTGTCTCCAGGAGACCCATCTTACCTCTAGTGACACCCACAGGCTCAAGGTAAAGGAATAGAGAAAGATCTACCATGCAAATGGAAAACAAAAAAAGCAGGAGTCACTATTCTTGTGTTAGATAAAACAGACTTTAAACCAACAACATGAAAAAGAGAGAGAGGGAGAGAGAGAGAGAGAGAGGGAGGGAGGGAGGAAAAGATAGAAAGAAAGAAGGAAAGAAAGAAAGAAAGGAAGGACAATGAAGGGCAATACATAATCATAAAGGGCTCAATCCAATAAGACGAAATTACTATCCTAAATATATATACACCCAACACTGGAGCACCCAGATGTGTAAAACAATCAGTACTAAATCTAAGAGAGGACAGCCACACAATAATAGCAGGCGACTTCAACATCCCAGTAACAACTTTAGAAAGATCATCAAGGCAGAATTACTAACAAAGAAATTATAAACTTAAATTCAACTCCTGACCAACTGGACCTAACAGACATCTAAAGAATGCTTTACCCACAAACCACAGACTATACATTCTTCTCATTCGCACACGGATCATACTCAAGATCAATGACATGTCTAGTCATAAATCAAGCCTTAATAAAAATTTAAAAATCGAAATCATACCATGCATCTTCTCTGACTACACTAGAAAAAAACCAGAAATCAATCCTAAGAGGAACTTTTGAAACTACACAGAACATAGAAACTAAACAACTTGCTTGTGAACGGTTTTGAGTAAACAAAGAAATCAAGATAAAAATTAAAAATTTTTTTGAAACAAATAAAAATAAAGATACAACATAGCAAACCTCCGTGCTAAGAGGAAAATTTAACAGAAACAGGCTTACATCAAGAAGACAGATCTCAATAAACAACCTACGTCATACCTAAAGGAACTAGGAAAACAGGAACTAAACCGAAAGCCAGCAGAATAAATCTTCCAAATCAGAACAGAATTCAAAGAAAATGGACACACACACACACACACACACACACACACACACACACACACACACACACACTACAAAGGATAAGTGAATTGAAGAGCTGATTCTTTGAAAGGCTAAACAAGACTGACAGAATGCTGGCCAGATTAACAAAATTAAAAAAAAAAGAGAGAGACAATAAATGCCATCGGAAATAAAAAGGTGGCACTCCAATCGATCCCAAAGAAATACAAAAGATTCTTAGAAATTATTATAAACATCTGTATGCATGTCAACAAGAAAATACAGAGAAAACAGAAAATTCCTGGAAACACACAACCTCCCAAGATTATAATAGGAAGAAACTGAAACCCTGAACAGAGCCTCAAAATTGAGTCAGTAATAAAATAACTATCTATCAAAAAAAAAATCCTGGACCACATGGATTCACAAATTCTACTAGATGTACAAGAAAAATTGGCACTAATCTTACTGAAATTATTCCAGAAATAACGAGGAGGACAGACTACTCCCTAACTCATTCTATGAAGCACATATCATCCTGATACCAAAATACAGCAAAGACACAATGATAAAAGAAAACTATAGGTTGGTATGAACACAGATGAACATAGATGCAAAAATCGTTAACAAAATACTAGCAAACTGCACACAAGAACACATTTTGAATGACCAAAAAGATCATTCTCATGATCAGGTAGGTTTTATTCCTGGGATGTAAGGTTGACTGAAAATACACAAATCAATAAGTGTAATCTAACGCATAAACGAAGTAAAAACAAGAACCACATGATTATCTCAATAGATACAGAAAAAGTATTTGATAAAATTCAACATCCCTTCATAATAGAAATACTCAACCAACTAGGCATCAAAGGAACATACTTCAAAATAATAAGAGCCATCTATGACAAACCTACAGACAACATACTGCATGGGCAGACATTGGAAGCATTCCCTCTAAGCACCAGAACAAGACAAGGCTGTCCACTGTCACCACTCCTATTTAGCACAGTATTGTACTGGAATTCCTAACTAGAACAATCAGGCAAAAGAAAAACTAAAAGGCATCCAAACGGGAAAAGGTATCTAACGGGAAAAAGAAGTAGTTAAATTATCCTTTTTTGCAGATGATATGATTCTATATCTAGAAAATCCACCAAAATACTTGAGCTAAGTCACTTTAGTAGAGTCTTGGAATGCAAAATCAACACTCCAAATCAGTAGGATTTCTATACACCAATAATGTTCAAGTTGAGAACCAAATGTAAAGCACAATCCCATTTATAATAGCCACATACACAAAAATAAAATACCTGAGAAAACATCTAACAAAGAAAGGGAAAGATTTCTACTATGAGAACTACAAAACTCTGCGGAAAGAAATCAAAGATGATACAAAAATTTTTAAAAATTCCATGTTCATGGACTAGAAGAATCAATATCATTAAAATGGTCATACTGGGCCAGGCTTGGTGGCTTAGCCTGTAATTCCAGCATTTTGGGAGGCTGAAGCAAGTGAGTCCACGAGTTCAAGACCAGCCTGGGCAACTTGGTGAAACATCATCTCTACAATAAATCAAAAATTAGCCAGGCATGGTAGTGCGTGCCTGTAGTTCTGTCTACTAGGAAGGCTGAGGCGGAAGGATTGCCGGAGCCCAGCAGGTCGATGCTGGGGTGGCCGTGAGTGTGCCACTGTACTCCAGCCTAGGTGACAGAGTGAGACTTCAACTCAAGAAAGAAAGAAAAAAAAAAGGTCATACTGCCCACAGCAATCTATAGATTCAACACAATCCCTATTAAACTACTATCCTCATTTTTTTACAGACCTAGAAAAAATAATACTTAAATTCACGTGGAAGCAAAATAGAGCCTGAATAGCCAAAGTAACCCTAAGCAAAAAGAACCAAGTTGGAGGTATATATTGCTGGACTTGAAACTTTACTATAAGACTACAGTAATGAAGACAGCATAGTACTAGTACAAACACAGGCACATCGATCAATGGAATAGGATAGAGATTCCAGAAATGAGGCTGCTGACTTCAAACCAACTGATCTTTGACAATGCTGAAAAAAATAAACACTGGGGAAAGGACACCCTATTCAATAAACAGTGCTGGGGAAACTGGCCAACCATATGTAGAAAAATGATACTGCATTGCTTCCTTTCACCCCGTATAAATTAAAGGCTTAAAAATCTGGAAGTAAAGCCTAGGGAACCCAAACCATAAAAATCTGGAAACCCCAAACCATAAAAATCTGGAAGAAAGCCTAGGTAACACTCTACTGGACATTGGCCTAGGCAATGAATTTATGACCAAGTCCTAAAAGGAAATGCAGCAAAAAAACTGACAAGTAGGACCTAATTAAATAAAGATTTCAGTACAGCAAAAGAAACTTGACAGTTCTAACTATTTAACTGTTATTAGCTATTGACAGTTGGTTGATAGACAACTACAGAATGGGAGAAAATATCTGCAAACTATGCATCTGACAAAGGACTAATATCCAGAATCTAAAAGGAGTTTAAACAAATCAATGGGAGGGGAAAAATAATCTCATTAAAAAATGGGCAAAAGGAAATGAATGAACACTTCTCAAAAGAAAGTATGCACGCACCCAATAAACATATTTAAAAATGTTCGTCACTAAACATCAGAGAAATGTAAATCAAAACCACAATGGGATATCAACTCATAACAGTCAGAGTGACTATTATTAAAACAACAACAACAACAAAATAGATGTTGGTAAGGTTGTGGAGAAAAGAAACACTCATACACTTGGTGGGAATGTAAGGCAATTCAGTCCCTGTGGTAGGCAATTTGAAGATTTCTCAAAGAATTAAAAGTAGAATTACCATTTGATCCAGAAATCCCACTACTGAGGGATATACCCAAAGGAGCATATATCACTTTACCAAAGACACCGGCTGCAATATGTTTATTGCCGCACTACTCACAATAGCAAAAACATGGAATGCACTTAGGTGCCCATTAACAGTGATAAGATAAAGAAACTGTGGTACAGATATACCAAGGGGTACTACACAGACATAAAGTAGAACAAAATTATGTCCTTTGCAGCAATGTGGATGCAGCTGAAGATAATTATTCTCAGCAAAATAACAAAGAAACAGAAAACTGAATACTGATGGTTTTCACTTATAAGTGGGAGCTAAACATTGGGAACACACAGACATAAAGATGGGAACAACAGACACTGAGGACTCTCAAGAGGGGAGGAAAGGGAGACAGGCAAGGACTGAAAAACAACCCATTGGGTACCATACACACCATGCAACACACCTGCAAATGTACCACATGAATCTAAACATTAAACACATTTTTTAATGGGCAAAGGATTGAATAGACATCTCTTCAAAAATGCTATACAAATTGTCAATGTGCACATGAAAAGAGAGTCAATATCACTAATCATAAGAGAAATGCAAATCAAAACCACAATGAAATGACCAACTCAGACACATCAGGCTGAAGAAGAGAAAATAGCAAGTGTTGGGGAGGCTATGGAGAAATTAGAACCCTTGTGCACTGTTGATGGAATCAGAAAATGGGACAACTGCCATGGGAAATAAAAGTTCCTTTAAAAATTAAAAATAGACAGCCTGGGTAACACAGCAAGACCCCATAGCTATAAAAAAAATGACATGATTCGGTCATCTCACTCGTGGAAACATATCCAAATGAATTGAAAGCAGTGTCTTGAAGAGATATTTGCATATTCATATATCCATAGCTGCACACTCACAATAGCTAAGAGATGGACGCAACCTAAATGTCCACTGATGGATGAACGAATATACAAAATGTGATACACACACAATGAAATATTATTCAGCCTCTTAAAAGGGAAGGAAATCCTGTCACATGTTACAACACGAATAAACCTCGAGAACATTATGCCGTGTGAAATAAGCCGGTCACAAAAAGACAAATACTGTGTGATTCCACTTATATGAAGTATCAATGGTAGTCAAACTCAGACGGCACAAAAAATGGTGGTTCCCAGGGACTGAGGCAGGGATTAAAAGAGAGGTGCTATTTAATAAGTATAGAGTTACAGATTTGCAAATGAAAATGTTCTGGAGATCTGTTTCAAAACAATGTGAATATATTCAACACTACAGTACTGAAGTTAAGAATGATTAAGAGTCAGGCTCAGTGGCTCAGGCTGTAATCCCATGCTTTGGGAGGCTCAGGTGAGTGGATTGCCTGAGCTCGCGGGTTCGAGACCCGCTTGGGCAACTTGGTGAGACCTCATCTCTACAATAAATCAACAACAACAAAAAATCAGCTGGGTGTGGTAGCGCATGCCTGTAGTTCCAAGTACTTGGAAGGCTGAGGTGGAAGGATCGCCAGAGCCCAGCAGGTCAAGGCTGCAGTGGCCGGAAGCGGCCACTGCACTCCAGTCTGGGCAACAGAGTGAGACTGCAACTCGAAAAAAAAAAAAAAGAATGATTAAGATGGTAAATGTTGTGCTTTTGACCACAATAAAATGTGCACAACAACTGTATAAGATGAAAATTATAATATTCTAAAATAAGCTAAAAAATTAAAAATAACTTTACTTTTCTTGATGTTTCTCTTTCCTATAGTCTTAAATAGTTTAAGCTTCTATTAGATTTGTTTGCTTTCAACATCATTTGACTCCCAGTTATTATAAATAAAGCAGTAAGCAAGCTTATTGTTTTGTCCACTTTTTCTCCCCCTTCTCTATTTTTGGTAGAAGTGTTCCTTTTCTCCACATTTTATTGTGGTCAAAAGCACAACATCTTAATCATTCTTAACTTCAGTACTGTAGTGCTGGATTTAGAGTCTATCACACGCAGTACTCTGTCACAGAAAGAAAAACTAAGAACCACATGTACTCACTCATAAGTAGACCCTGAAGTACACGTTATCACAAAAAAGTTCTCGGCAGTAGCAGAACACTGCCGGGGGGTCGGGGGGCACATAGCATCAGTAAGAGGTCCTGACACCAGTCCGGGCAAAGTGAGGTCCAATGAGAGCCCCAAATGTCCCCTGGATGCAAAACACTTGCGTACCCAATCCTGCCTTGTACCCCACAACTTTAAAAAATAAAAATTAAAAAAAGATAAAATTTAAAATTAAAATTAAAAAAGAGAATAACTGAGACATTACTATAAACAGCATGAAAATTCTATATGATCATGGAAAATGAAAATCCATGTAAACAATAATCTTTTTATGTACAAGCAACCACCAGTAAAGAAGAGATATTGGAAGAGAAAAATTTCATTTATAATAGTGGCAAGATGACAAAATAGCTAGAAATAAGCTTAAAAAGAGATATATGATCACATATCTCTTAGAATATATAGAATATATTCATATATGATAGACTTTAAATCCATCCAAGTTGCTGTGAAGTCCACAATTTTGTCCTTCTTTATGGCTGTGTAATATTCCACCGTGTACAGGTGCCACATTTTTTTATCCAGTTCAGTTTTGATGGACAGCATGGTTGGTTCAATATTTTTGCTATTGTGAATAGTGCTGCAATAAACATATGATTAAAGTGTTATGATTTCTCACAAACATAAAACTGGACTTGAACATATAGAAAGAAAATGTATTCTAAGGAAGAACAGTTGTGAAGATTTCAATTCTTCCAAGTTAACTATTAATGTAATCCTCTTTCTGCCCACTGCCCCCTAAAAAAAAAAAACACAGAAAATGTTCTCAAACTAGATAGCTGATTCTAAGGTTTGTATGGAAAAATAAGCAAATAAGAATACACAGGAAAAAACAAACAAACCAAAGTAGAGCAGTTAGGGGAGGCTAGCCCTACTTGATGTAAGTCTTGATAATTAAGGCAGTATATAATTGACATATGTATTGACAGAGACCAATGGAACAGAATAAAAAGTGCCAAACAAGACATAAAATAATATTGGAATTTAGTATATGATAAAGGTGGCAACAGATTTGTGAAATAAAGATTATTTTTTTTCCAGTGTTAGGCAATAATCCTCTAGAAAAAATGGGCAAATAAACAGTGGAAATACTAATAACCTTAAAATATATTATAAGATTTTCAACTTCACTCATGTTACGGGTTGAATTTATATATTCAAAAACATGTGAATTCTGGGGCCCTCAAATTCATATGTTGAATCCTAACCTCCTGTATTTGGAAGCAGGGTCTTTACAGAGGTAATCAAGTTAAAATGAGGTCGATAGGGTGGACCCTATGCAATGACTGTTGTCCTTACAGAATGAGGACAGAGAATGTAAAGACAATGTAAAGAAACATAGGGAGAAGATATCCATTTACAAGTCAAGAGTGGGGCATGAAACAAATCCTTCCTTCAGAGCTCTTAAGAGGTACCAACTCTGCAGATATTTTCTTTCATCTTGGCCTTCCAGCTTCTAGTACTGCGAGACAATAAATTTTTGTTGTTTAAACCATCGAGTTTGTGGCACTATGTTATGGCAGCCCTAGCAAACAGATACAATGTACAAGACAAGTAAAAGTTATCAAAGATATACCATATCCTTGAAAATGAGTACCTCTCGAGGTTTGAGTAAATAAGAGGACTTCTAATTTTATTCTTATATTTCCATGTTGTTCTAATATTTATAATAAACATGTCTTATATTTGTACTTAAGTTTAAAAACCAACTATCTCTTTCATAAAACTTCTCTCCCTTATTTATATATGTAACTGTACTAACACACACACAAAGACATACAAGTTTTCTTTAATGGAAATGTGATCAATCATTGTTCTATAACTTATTTTTGTAAATTAAAAATGTACTGTCAGCAGAAATATATTTCATTTCTCTTGAAAGGCTACCCTACGTTTAATTGCTTATATGTATCAATGCTTATATAACCAATGTCTATTGTTGGAGAGACTATTTCTATTTCATAACTTAAAATAATGCTACAATAAGCATAACAGCATGCAGATAATTTTTCTTTTTTTTTTTTTTGAGTTGGAGTCTCACACCGTCGCCCAGACTGGAGTGCAGTGGCACGGTCCTGGCCACCGCAGCCTCGACCTGCTGGGCTCCGGCCATCCTTCTGCCTCAGCCTTCCAAGTAGCTGGAGCTACAGGTGCATGCTGCCACAGCCAGCTAATTTTTGATTTATTGTAGAGATGAGGTCTCGCCAAGTTGCCAGGGAAGGTCTTGAACCGGTGGGCTCAGGTAATCCACTCACCTTGGCCTCCCAAAGTGCTGGGATTGCAGGCTGAGCCACTAAGCCCTGTCCATTTTTCTTTTTTAAACGCAAATTTCCTAAGGTGAATTGCTGGGTCAAAGAGCATATACACTTTATATTTTTGTGCACATAAAATTTACTTAATTTAAACAGCTACCCTATGTATCCCTATCTGAAAGTGCTCATTTGCCAACACCCTCACTGACAGTGGGCATTATTAATCTTTTAACTCTTTCTCAGTTTGATAAAACATTTAAACTGTGTTTTGTGCATTTAAAAATTTTTGTTGAGGTGGTTTTCCTCTCTTCCTTCTTTTTTTGCATTCTTTCCTTCTCTTCCTCTTCCCTTGTCTTCTTTTACCTTTTTCTCCCTTTAAAAAGATTTATATCATACCACTTACAGAATAATGTTTTCTTCTGAATTTATCTGTACTAACTTACTATATATATATGGGTGTGTCTTAAATAGTTAACTTCCCAGATACACCAAAAAAAATTTTTTTTAAAAAGGAAAACAATAAGTCAAGATGAAACACAATTTCATGTTTATATGAGAAAGTTTATATATAATCATTTCAACTTCCCTAAAAAGTAAAGCTGAGGAAAATGATAATTGTATTCTGAGCTACCGAGAATTATTGAAGGATTAACTAATATAACCTAGTGAAAGTCTCTTACATACTGACTGGAACACAATAGGAGCTCAGAGTTCTTTTTAAAAAAGAGTTAATAACAATAGAGAGAGTCAGGCGACAATGACAGGAAAAGAGAATTATTAGGGAATCAAGAGGTTCATATCAGCTTTAAAAATAAATTCAACAAGCTGGGCTCGGTGGGACAGCCTGTAATCCCGTGCCTTTGGGAGGCTGAGGTGAGTGGATGGCCTGAGCCCGTGGGTTCGAGACCCACCTGGGCAGCGAGACCTCATCTCTACAATAAATCAAAAAATCAGCCAGGCATGGTAGCGCATGCCTGTAATTCTGCCTACTTGGAAGGCTGAGGCGGAAGGATCGCCGGAGCCCAGCAGGTTGAGGCTGCGGTGGCCGGGAGCGGCCAATGCACTCCAGTCTGGGCGACAGAGTGAGACTCCAACTCAAAAAAATAATAATAATAAAAATAAAATAAATAAATAAATTCAACACATACTTGTTGAACGCTTATGTAGGATGATGAAATGCCATGATAACAGCATATTTTTTTCAAATGGATGCAAATAGAATCCAAGTCACTCTCTAGCCATGAGTAAGGATATTAGAACCATGAACATGTGGGGAAAACTGTATTATGTACAAGATCAATTTAGGAGACAGGGAGTAATACTTTTAGTTAACTATGTTAATTTTTCAGGACTTGCTTGAATTTTCACATTTGGGAAATTCAGTGAAATCTTAAAGACAAGTATTCCTTTGACTTTCATTTTTCACCTCTATCTTGTGGCTGATCATTTGGTAATTTAATCTCATTAGTGCAACATATGAATCAGATACCACTGCAGGATAATGACTTACTTGCATTTTTCTTCTCATTTTCAAGATGATCTAATAGTTGCTTTATCTCCGTATCATACTCCACCCATTCTGGGACAATCCTGGCAGCAGCTTTTAGTTTGGGTTCTTTTGTTTTGGGATTATTACACTGAAAGTTTAAACAGATTTTGTTAAAGAGAAACCATACTCCAGAAAACACAAAGAAAATACTTGAGGACAATGCTGTGTCAGTAGGGGAAATAAAAAACACATTTTATAAAACCAGAGCCCAGCCGGGTTCGGTGGCTCAGCCTGTAATCCCACCTGGGCAACTTGGTGAGACCTCATCTCTACAGTAAATCAAAACTTTGCCGGGCGTGGTAGCGCGCCTGTAGTTCCAGCTCCTCGGAAGGCTGAGGCAGAAGGATCGCCAGAGCCCAGCAGGTCGAGGCTGCGGTGGCTGGGAGCGACCACTGCACTCCAGTCTGGGCGACAGAGTACTCTAACTCAAAAAAACAAAAAAAAAACAAAAAAACCCCCCAGAGCTCTATTAAGTACTTGAAGAATTGGAAGTTAAGTATAGACAGGATCAAGTGAAATAACTCATGGGTAATAATTGTTTAATAAAAATACCTCAATCAGAAATTTGAACAAAAATCATTGAAAGACATTCTGAAGGTTCATAAGAAGTTCGTCGAGCAATTCTGTAAAATGCTCTGACAAGAGCTAATCACATTACCATTCTGTAAAAGCACATAGCAGACTTCTGCTTTGTAGGTACAGTAGAAAACCACTGGAAGTGGAATCTCCGTTCTCAGGGTTCCAACTCCACATTTACTAACAGTAGGACCGATACATATCACCTAACTTTTTTTGGGAGGGGGGGAAGTGGGTCTTAATGTATTTATCTGCAAATAAATTAAAAGTTAAAAGGCAAAAATTACAGGAGAAGGCAGATAAGAATCTGATACTGGATGTATCTGAAGGAACAGTAGACAGGATTTGCTGATGTATTGGGTGAGCTGTGAGAAAAGAGAAGCATCAAAGACTTTGCCACCAGTGCCTTTGGCTTGAACAACGTGAAGAACAGAATTACCATTTATTAATATCAGAAAACATAATGGGAGGAGCATAAACATCACCAAGTTATAAAAGCAGCCCATTTGCTATATACAAAGCACTAATACACAAGGTGTAAAGCTCACTTCTGTCTGACATTTTCTCCATCTGCTTTCCTCTTATTGCCTTAGGGGAAAGTTATTTGTCATGAGCTGTGTGCCTGTTGTCTTAATCCTTTCCTCACTAAATATTTTCAGTTCATTCACTGTAATTTTTTTCCTAGAGTGATACATTTGTGAAATAAACAGAAAACAAGATATTCTTTGCAGAAATTTTTACAGGCAATGTTTTCTGTACAGTGAAGATAATGAAACTATTTTAACTGTGTCATAAACTATTCAAATAATACTGTTTTCTTTAGTTGTTTTGTAATACGATGGTTTGGGTTTTTTTAGTTTTGTTTTTTTCTATTTTTTAAAGTTGTTATGTAATTTTTAACTCTCATCCTCTTCTGAAGGTTACATTTTTGGGCTTTTTTGTGCTACTATCTTTATCAAAAGTTTGTAAGTGGGTAATTATGCCCCTAGGGGAACTTTGGCAAAGTCTGGAGAAAATTTTGGCTGGCATGGCTGGGGAGTGGTGGGGTGCTATTGCCATCTAGTGGGTAGAGGCCAGGAATACCGCTGAATACCCCACAATGCACAGAAAAGCCACCACAACAAAGAATTAGCCCCAGATGCCAGTAATACTGAGGTTGGGAGACCTAGATTGAAATGGTGTCATGACATTCATAAATACTTCCATTGCCACCTTCAAAACGAGGCTGTTAGGCTATTTCCTTGGGATTTTTCTACATTCTCTTAGCTTCCCCTCCATCACCCAAGAAACTGGTCCAAAATAGCATGGTCTCTCATTCTATCTTTTTTTTTTAATTATTTTATTATAGAGATGTGGGGTACACATGAGCCTACATGAGTAGGCTGCATGCAGGTGAAGTTTGGGCTTCTAACCGGCCCTCACTCCCCCTGCTAGTGAACTCGATGCCCTCAGTGTTGTCACGTGGCCCCCATCCTCCCCTCTTCCTCATTCTATTTTCAAGCTTTTCTAAGGGAAAGACAGTTAGGCTGATTACCAGAATGCGCACCGCTCCTCCTTCTGCAGTGGTGCTACAGCTAGGAGGTAGCTGTCCATCCAGGAATGACATTTCTCAGTTCTTCCTACACCTAAATATGGACGCATGACCAACTCCCACCCAGGGACTAGGACCTTTGCATTCGCGATGTGTTCTGCACACTCTTTTTTCCTTTTTCTCTGAGTCATCACTATCCAACAGAAATATGAAGACCATATATGTAATTTAAAATTTCCTTGTAGTCACATATAAAAATGTAAAAGGAACAGGTGAAATAAATTTTAATACTACATTTAATACTATATTTTATTTGACCCAATATATCTGAAATATTATTAGTCAATACATAATCAATGTAAGAATTAGCAATGAGATATTTTTACATTCTTTTTATTGTACTGAGTCTTCAAAACCTGGTGTGTGTTATCTTACAGCACATCCCAATTCAGACTAGCAACATTTTAAGTGCTCAAGAGCCACATGTGGCAAGTGGCTGCTGCACTGAAAGGAGCAGCCATGCGTGGACAAAGAATAATCCCTGAGTCACAACACACAGGAAAACTACTCATTGATGGGGACATTCACTTGGGTTTGCTGCTTGAGTGAGTGTGAAGTCACTAAAATTTGGTGGTTTATTATGATAGTTCATGTTAACCCAAGCACTAAAGTTCCCAAGGAGACTCACATCACAGCTGTATGAGTCACAACCTTATCTGTCACAACATAACCTTAACAACATCTTAATAATTATGATCAGCAATATTCTTGGCATCTCTTTATAAAATTTCCTTGCGTCTCTCTCTCTTTCTCTCTTTTTTTTTTTTTTTGAGTTGGAGTCTCACTCTGTCACCCAGGTTGGAATGCAGTGGCATGCTCCTGGCCACTGCAGCCTCGACCTACTGGGCTCCAGCAATCCTTCCGCCTCAGCCTTCCAAGTAGCTGGAACTACAGGAGCGTGCTACCACACCTGGCTAAATTTTGATTTACTGTAGAAACGAGGTCTCGCCAAGTTGTCTGGGTGGGTCTCGAACCCGTGGGCTCAGGCAATTCTCTTGCCTCAGCCTCCCAAAGTGCTGAGATTACAGGCTGAGCCACCGAGTCTGGCCTGCTTCCCTCTTAATGCCATTTTGTTTGTTTCTGCTACATTCTACCATTTAGAACTGCATTCTAACATGCTGACATGCTATTTCCTATGTACATTTCTACAAGTATCTGGAAAAAGTTCCCTACTTTTTATTTGTTATGTCCCTTATTTTGTTCAAAAGTGTATGAACTCTTAACATATTGATAGTTTATTATTCAGTGAAGACTTTGTAAACAATTATTCTATACTTAAATTAGTGTATTAAAAATAATATGGTAGCCGGGCTTGGTGGCTCAGCCTGTAATTCCAGCGCTTTGGGAGGTTGAGGTGAGTGGATTGCCTGAGGCTGTGGGTTCGAGACCTGCCTGGGCAACTTGGTGAGACCTCATCTCTACAATAAATCAAAAATTACCTGGGTGTGGTAGCACACGCCTGTAGCTCCAGCTACTTGGCAGGCTGAGGGGAAGGATTGCCGGAGCCCAGCAGGTTGAGGCTACAGTGGGCGGAAGCGGCCACTGCACTCCAGTCTGGGTGACAGAGTAAGACTCCAACTCAAAATAATAATAATAATAATAATAAAATTAATAATAATAATATGGTAAAAAACTGTATTATTACTTGTAGCTATTAAAGATAAAATAGTATTGAAATGTAGGTTTGGTCAGACAATAAATAAACTAGTTTGAAATATTTTATGTTTAGGAGAGTTAAATTGCATAGCATAGTTAAACTGCTTAAAATGAAAATCTAAAAAAAAACTCTTAAAAATAAGGAAGAAAAATAGACACATATAGGATAATTTAAGTAGACAAAACTGTCTTCGTTGCCTTTATTTGAGGAACACATTGGCAGAACTAAACTGAAGACATGCTACGATGACAGCTAATCTATGAACATTTTCAGCCAGCTCATGGCCTTTCTTTCAACAACCCTTATGCAGAGAAGAGTTAGCATAGCAAACCTGAGACTCTTTTTCTTAGAAAGGCCTTTGCTTTGTAAGGTTGGCCCCTGGCCAGTATCTGGAAACTTAGGTTTCAGGATGGTTCCTACCATTCCCTGATAAGAGTGTCTCACCGTGCCTAAATTACTTGTGCAAACATTATGGCTTATGCTAAACACCTGCTTTTCTTCTGGAAGTTGAAAACTTTGGTGTGTCTCAGGCAAAGGCCCTCATGTAGTGACCAACCCTCAGTAAAAGCCCTAAGCACTGGGTCTCCAATAAGTGTCCTTGGTAAGCAACACTTCACAGTGTTGTGGAATTTCTTGCTACTTGAGGATTAAGCTTGTCCTGTGTGATTTCACAAAGAGAGAGGCAACTTGGAATCTTGCTCCCAATTTTCTCTTTGCCCCATGTACCTTTTCCTTCTACTGACTTTGCTTTGTATCATTTTACCATAATAAATCATAGCCATGAGTACAATTATATCGTGCATCCTGTGAATCTTCTTCATGAATCATCAAACCTGAGGGTGGTCTTGGAAGCCCCTGAAATAGCCCTATACTTGCCAACCTAACTAAATGTGTAATAGACTGAGCAGTAGGAAAAGTGAGGGAACGAATATGTGTATAATTTCATTTGTAAAACAGAAAGTATCTCTATTTGAGCATTTTTGTATCTGCTTACAGATGAATGAGAACACAGACACTCACCAGATCAATTGTTTTGGCTCTTTGTTTGGATTCATCATCACACCAGGTTTCACACCACAGCCAGTCTTGAGGAAGAGACTTAATGGCAACTTGGTAAATCATGTTATTGGGAAGATCCTACGGCGGGGGAAGGGGGGGCAGGATTTAAACATAGAGGTATAGAAATTAGAGTCAGAGGGAAAGTGAAGTAAGATGTCATTTAGACTGTAAACAGGTCAAAAAAATTCGCAAATTTGAGATTCCTCCATATTTTTAAGCTTAAAAAACCTAGTTTGGTCCAATCATCTTGTGCCATGAACGAACGCATGCAGAGGAACTATGTCCACACCTCCCCTAGGCCTCACTCCAGCACCAGGGATAAAGAGGGAGGCCCAGAAACCCACCATTCCATATGGCCACCCCACTGGACAGCCATACTACCTCTATCTGCCTTGAATCACCAGGATTAATTGCTTACACTGTGCCTGCTATTACTGTTTATGCTGGCCAACATCACACACTCCAGATTTGGAGATGACCTTTCATTTCCCTGTTAGAATCAATGATCCATAAATATTTTCACGTTTCTGCATGCTGCTTCCTAAACAGATTGTTGTCATCTGGGTTAAAAGATTTTTGACTGGCAAATAAGCCTAATAAGTTCAAGACAGAGACCTCTGAAGACATCTAGAAACATCTTCCCTTGAGATACTTGTTTATATTCCAGGGATTGTAAATGTCCGCCTTTCCTCTCTCCAGAGACGATCTGTATACATTCCAGAGCAGGGCACGCTCCCCTCTTTCCTAAAGAGTATGTAGGGTACTTGTGTTAGTACCTATACAACAGGGTCCCCAGGCCATGGGCCATGGACCAGTACCGGTCTGTAGTCTGTTAGGAACCAGGCTGCACAACAGGAGGTGAGTGGCAGGCGAGTGAGCCAAGCTTCATCTGTATTTACAACTGCTCTCCATCACTCACATTACTGCCTGAGCTCCGCCTCCTGTCAGACTAGCAGTGGCATTAGATTCTCTTAGGAGCGCAATCCCTAATGTGAACTGTACACGTGAGGGATCTAGGTTGCACGTTTCTTATGAGAATCTAATGTCTGATAATCTGAGGTGGAGCTCAGACAGTGATGCTAGCCCTGGGAAGTGGCTACAAATACAGATTAACATTAGCGGTGAGGTTTGACTGCACATCTGGCCTTCTACAAAACTGGTCCCCGATGTCAAAAAGCTTGGGGACCGCTGCTATGTAAGTACCAAAATTTATAATTTTAAGTTTCCTCTTTCAACATTCCTATACAAACACCACACTGCGAGTCCTAGTGAATGTAGTAAGACAGGAAAAGGAAATAAAAGGTATACAGATTGGGAAGGAAAATATAAAACTCATTATTTGCAGGTAACAGGATTATTTATACAGAAAAAGTCCAAGAACCAACAACAACAAAAAACCTTGCAACTGATAAGCAATTTTAGTACAAGATTACAAGATATGAAGTTAATATACAAAAGCCTATATGCCAGCAAAGAACAAGTGAAACTTGAAATTTAAGAAAATACATCATTTATATTAGCACCAAAAAATACACTTTTAAGTATAAATCTAATAAAATATGTTCCCGTACAGATGAAAGCTATACAATTCTGATGAAAGAAATATAAAAACAATGAAATAAATGAAGAGATATTCTATGTTCATAGATAGGAAGACCTAATAGTTAGGGCACCAATTCTTCTCAGATCAATCTAGAATCAGCACAATCCTAATAAAAGTCCTAGGAAGTTATCTCGTGGATATCAACCAACTGATTCTAAAATTTATGGATAAAGAAAATATTCAGGCTGGGCTCGGTGGCTCAGCCTGTAATCTGCGCTTTGGGAGGCTGAGGCGAGTGGAATGCCTGAGCCTGCGGGTTCGAGTCCGCCTGGGCCACTTGGCGAGACCTCATCTCTACAATAAATCAAAAATTAGCCGGGCGTGGTAGCGCGCGCCTATAGTTCCAGCTACTTGGAAGGCGGAGGCGGAAGGATCGCTGGAGCCCAGCAGGTTGAGGCTGCGGTGGCCGGGAGCGGCCACTGCACTCCAGTCTGGGCGACAGAGTGAGACTCCAACTCAAAAAAAAAAAGAAAATATTCAGAATAGCCAACAAAATACTGAAGAAGAATAAAGTCAGAGGGTTAACACTTCCAGACTTGAAGTCTTACTATAGAGCTGCAGTAATCAAGATAGTGTGGTATTGGGAAAGAAAAAAAAAGACAAACATTCAATAGAACATAATAAGAGCTCCCAAATAAAGAAATTTTCTGTTCAATTTTGTTTTGTAAACCTAATGTAGCTCTAAAAAAAGAAGTCTATTAATCAAAGAAAAAGTCTTAACTGCTCCTTCTGACACCCTTCATTCCCTGGGATCCCTCCCTTAACTTGATCTATCATCTTATCTCAGCCATTTACTCCCATAGTCATATCCTACATCAAGTCTTCTGTAATTTCGGTTTCGTGGTTCTACATTTCCTGACAATATCCTGGTTTTCCGCTCACCCCACTGAGTATGTAGACATCAGCACCCTCCAACTCCTTGTGACCTTCAATCAACTGATTCTACCACTATTTTACTGCCCCTTATCCCATCCCTTATTCACTCCTTTATAGTTATTCCTTTGAATATACTCTCAGTTATCTTCATCTTCTCTTAGTTGTACTTTCTTGGCAAAGTCATAGTCCTAGTTAAATCTAAATCTCTGCATCTGTAATCATGTGCACTTCAACATGGTTGGCAAAACAGACATTCACCCACCCATACAAACACACCACGCTGCTTTAATTTGAACCTCATACATATGGATCTTAAGGGGATCTTAATTTTGTCAGACAATTATATATATCAGTCTATTCTGCTGTCACTCTTTCTCAGCTGATTATTTCACACATTCTCCTCACACCCTTCCCCAGCACCTGTAAATCTAATAATCTTTCTGTCTCTATGAGTTTGTCTAAACCAGACATATAATGTAAATTAAATCATACATTATGAGGTTTTATGTCTGGCCTCTTTCACTTAGTATAATGTTTTCAAGGTCCTTCCATGCTATGTGTGTTTCTTAAGGCTCAATAATAAATCACTGTATGGCTATACAACATTTTATCCATTCATCAACTGATGGGCATCTAGATTGTTACTAATAACAATGCTGTTATAAACATCCGTGTACAAGTTTTTGTTTGGACATACATATATTGAGTCAAAGTCTCACTCTGTCGCCCAGGCTGGCATGCAGTGGCATGCTCACAGCCACTGCAACCTCGATCTGCTGGGCTATGATCCTTCTGCCTCAGTCTTCCAAGTAGCTAGAACCACAGGCGTGTACCACCATGCCTGGCTAACTTTTTTCGTTTGTTGTAGAGACAAGGTCTCGCCACGTTGCCCAGGCTGGTCTCGCCTCTGCCTCCCAACGTGCTGGGATTACAGGTGTGAGCCACTGTGCCCAGCTGCAAGAGTTCTTTATATATCTGGACACTAGTCTCTTGTTAGATATATGATCTGTAAGTATTTTGTCCCATTCCGTGGGTTGCCTTTTCACTTTCTTGATCATATTAACATGCAAGTTTTTAATTTTGATGCTAATTTATCTTTTTCTTTAGATGCTTGTTCTAAAAAACTAATGCCTAATCCAAAGTCACAAATATTTATAACTATGTTCTCTTCTAAGACTTTTATAGTTTTAGTTCTTACTTTTAGGTCTTTAATCCATTTTGGGTTAATTCTTTCTTATGGTGTGAGGTAGAAGCCCAACTTCATTCTTATGTGTGAATATCCTGTTGTCCAGCACATTTGTTAAAAATATTTCCTATCCATGAACATAGATTATCTCATCATTGGTTCTGATGTTTTTTCTTTCATCAGAATTTTATAGTTTTCCTAATGTAGAGGCACACATTTTACTAGATTTATACTAAATATGTATTTTTTAGGTGCCAATTTAAGTGGTATTGTGCTTTTGATTGCAAATTCTACTTGTTCATTGCTGGTATATACAAAAGTTTCACAAGTTGCCCAGGCTGGTCTCAAACCCTTGGGCTCAGGCAATCCTCTCACCTCTGCCTCCCAAAGTGGTGGGATTACAAGGCGTATTTGCTGATGTAGAAAATAATGAAGGAAGAACAAAACTTGAACTCTTGACTATCAAATTTGAGATAAGTTTTGGGCATTAATGTGGCAATAGCAGTAGATTTAATATAAAAGTTTGGCATTCAGGGAAAAGCTAAGAGCCAGAGATAAGATCTGGGAACTTTTAACAGAAAGGTGTAAATTAAGGCCAGGCTCAGTGGCTCAGCCTGTAATCCCAGCATTTTAGGAAGTTGAGGTGAGTGGATTGCCTGAGCCCTCTCCGGTTGGAGATCAGCCCAGGCAATTTGGTGAGACCTCATCTCTACAGTAAATAAAAAATTAGCCGGGTGTGGTAGCATGCCTGTAGTTACAGTTACTTGGAAGGTTGAGGAGGAAGGATAGTTGGAGCCCAGCAGGTCAACGCTGGGATGGCCGTGAGCATGCCACACACTCTAGCCTGGGCTACAGAGTGAGACTCTGACTCAAAAAAAAAAAAAAAAAAAAAGGAAAGATGTAAACTGAAACCATGAATGGATGTAAAATTGCCAGTAAGTAGAATGACAGGATGGGAAGTAAGCCAAGGGAAGAGACTAGAAAAGAGCTACATTTAAATGGAAAGTAGAGGGAAAGTAGTTCACCAATAAACTGCTGTGGGAAAGCCACAAATGCCAAAGAAGAACCACAGCAAGATCTGGAATTAGGGAAGCCAAGGCAGAGTGGAGAAAGTGTCAAGAAAGGAGAAATTGAAAGCATCCATGTTGCAAGTAGGGATATAAAAATAGACAAGAAGTGTTCACTAGCCCCGGAAAAGCTATTTTGACTTTACCGAGAAACGTTCAGTGGACTGGTGGGAGTGGGAGTTGAAATGCATGAGAATAAAGGCTTTAATCCCCTAAATATGATGAAGTACTACAAGAACCCCTCAGATGGTTCCTCGGCTGCTTGAAAAATGAGTCCTTTCTTTAGTTTTTAGTTATCCATGGGCAGATGTCAGGCAACTTAACAGACTTTCACTTATATGTAAGATCAAGGGTTCCTATAAATAACTATTGATAAAATTATTATTTTATTGATAAAATTATTAAGAATCATGGCCGAGCACAGTGGCGTGGCCACTTTGGGAGGCCAAGGCAAGAGGACTGCCTGAGCTGGCAGGTTAGAGACCAGCCTGGGCAACATGGCAAGACCCCATCTCTAAAATAAAACAAAAAATTAGCCGGGCGTAGTAGTGCATACCTGCAGTTCCAGCTACTTGGAAGGCTGAGGTGGAAGGATTGCCTGAGCTCAGCAGGTCAATGCTGGGGTGGCCATGAACGTGCCACTGCACTCCAGCCTGGGCGACGGAGTGAGACTCCAACTCAAAAGAAAAAAAAAAAGAATCACACAAACATGTGGTATTCATGGCCTAAATCTAGCATGCTATTGGGGTTTACTGAGGAGCACAATTTTATACTACTTGGCAATATGGAAAAGATACTATTTTCATGTGTATGCATACGTATTTGGAGTACTCTCAATTTTCTATAATTTAAAAAAAATGCATGCCTTTCCTGTGTGGTCTTACATAACTCATTAGTATTTTGACCTATAATTTCCAATTTACTAGGTATTTAAACAAAGGGTCTAAGCTTTCTGCATTATCTAGACCCTCTGCTACCTCTTTTCCCTCATTTGAACTTTATTCCCCCATCTTCCCTCTGTCCCAGCCATACTGGCTTCCTTGCCAGACCTCAAACATGTAAGGCCAACTCCCACCTTGGGACCTTTGTATTAGATCTCCCCCTTGTCCTGGAATACTCACAAACATCTGGATGGCCAACTTTATGCTTCCATTCTAAATTCACTCAACTGTCACCTTCGTAGGGATATATGGCAATCCAGTTTGTAATTGCAGATCCCAACCCCGATATACCATTCTGAACTATCATGTTTTCCTATTTTAATTTTTCTCCAAAAGATTCTTTCATTTTTTTATTTTAAAGTTTTATTTTCCTATTACAATAAAAGTATCAGAAGCTAAAGGATCCTTATTTTTATCTTCTGATGTCCAAGGTCTTACAAGAGTGCTGGCACATAGTAGATATTAAGCAGATACTTGCTATATGAATAAATAAACATGCAAGGCTCTGATAAAAATAAGGAAAAAGAGTAGGGATTAAGCGCTGCAGGGTCTTTGATTCTGCTTAAATTATCTAAAATGTTTCAGATAGAGTAATGAGGAAATTAACAGGTAATGAAGAAAAAGGAGCTTGTCTGTGAGGAAAAAGAGAATATAAGGTGATATTAGGGTACTGGGCACTAGATAAAGGGAGCTATCTTAAAGGTCAGAAGGAGGAGAGACTAGAGCATGATGATGGAGGAAGAGTAAGACAAAGAAAGCAATCAAATGAGATAGGGCATAGAGTAGAAAGAAGAGGTTTAGGAATGGAAAAGTGAGGATAAAACACTCTTTGTTTTGAAAATGTTGAGCAGAAAGTGAAAAATTATGTGTAAGTAGAGACAGTCAATAGGCAATTGCATAAAGGGCAGGAGTTTGAGAAAGAAGTTCAAAATACAAGATTTTAAAGCATATGAGCAGGGAGTTGGAAGAGTCTCTGTATTTGCACTTAAAATTATGCTATTAACATTTTACTTACCTGATCTAGGTTTGAAAGACTGTTGGGATCTTGACTGAGAACTTGGTACTGGCCCCTGAGCCTGTCACCTGCTGCAATTCTCCTGAACTTCTTGAGATCCACTACATATAAGGCACTGCAAAAAGGAATACTCCTTGATAGACTATGTTGTTTATATAATTTTACCTTTCCCCAGTGAATGCATACAGTAATGGTATTAACTATGCATATCTTAGGAGCTAACACTTATTAATCCTTTCATAAATTTGCTCCCAATATTTAATACTGTTTCTAAGGAGTTTGAGGTTTATTATAATTTTGGTAGGACCCATATACTTTTAGGGGCACCCTAAGTTTTTCCAAGTTGTCATGAAACTCATAGCCCTACCAAGAGTAACAGCTTTGAAGATAGTGTCTTTATTTTGTTATTTGACAAAACAAGTTTAAATCTTCTTGAGTAGTTAGGAGCATATAGCTGAGTCATATAATTTAGGTTTAACTCATGGCTCAGTTATATACTAGAAGGATAAGTGTGGGCAAGTTATATAAATATTGCATGCTGCAGTTTCTACATCTATAAAATGGAGACAATAACAATATCTCAAAAGGTTGTCAAAAAGATTTTATGAGTTAATATACATGAAGGCTTATAAGAGATACTGGCATGTACTAAACCACATTGGTAACTGGTTGATCTTACTGTATAGTTTTTAAGAAAACTGAATGTTGTCATTCAAAACATTATTTATTTACTAATGGGTAAGAGTATGAGTTTTCTTACCTGATATGGTATTTTCTTCTTGAAAGATGTGATGCCCAGTATCCTGTTTTCCAAAAACGATAACCATCCATATCAGTGCGGCTATCACAAAACGGAGTGTACCCATAAGGAGCTCCATCCAGATCAAAATCTCGGAGTTCTTTTAGGTCATGTCTCACAATCTAAATAATTAAAATAGTGTCTCTGATGAAGACTGTAAGATAACAGTTCTTTTTATGGGAATCTAATATCTAAGATCATAGAAATACAGAAAGCTGCATTTTCCTCACAGTGCTTTCATGTAGTGTGAATTTACTAAAATTTACTAAATTTTTTTTTTTTTAGTTGAGTCACTCTGTCATCCAGGCTGGAGTGCTGTGGCACACTCACGGCCACCTTAGCGTCGATCTGCTGGACTCAGATGATCCTTCCGCTTCAGCCTTCCAAGTAACTGGAACTACAGGTGTGTGCTATCATGCCCAGCTAATTTTTTATTTATTGTAGAGACGACATCTTGCCAAGGTGCCCAGGCTGGTCTCAAACCTACAGTCGCAAGCAATCCATTCGCCTCGGCCTCCCAAAGTGCTGGAATTACAGGCTGAGCCACCGAACCCAGCCAATTTACTAAATTTTAATTTTTTCCCTCTTGCCCTTAGAGATTAAAATAAAGCTAAAATTTGTATTCAAGTGTGTATCGAAAGTGGTCTTACTCATCAGTAAGACTATTTTGTTACATCATTTCTAAGCAACATATTTTATACAACATATATTTGGAAAAGGGGTTGGATATTACACAAGTGCACAGCCCTTAGTTTCTCAAATATGAATAATTTTTTTTAATGTACTCTGTGGCTCAAACTGGAGTGCAGTGGAAGCATTAATGCTACTGTAGCCTTGACCTGCTGGGCTCAACTAATCCTTCTGCCTCAGCCTTCCAAGTAGCTGGACTACAGGTGTGTGCCACCAGGCTCAGCTAATTTTTTTTTTTTTTTTGAGTTGGAGTCTCACTCTGTCACCCAGACTGCAGTGCAGTGGCACACTCCTGGCCACCGCAGCCTTGACCTATTGGGCTCAGGCGATCCTTCTGCCTCAGCCTTCCAAGCAGCTGGAACTACTTGGCGTGAGCTACCATGCCCAGTTAATACACTCAGCTAATTAAAAAAATTTTTTTGTAGAGACAAGGTCTCGCCATGTTGCCCAGGCTGGTCTTGAACTCCTGGGCTCAGACAATTCTTTCACTTCTGCCTCCCAAAGTGCTAGGATTACAGATGTAAACCACCATGCTTGGCCTGAATTAATAAATTTTATGACAAATCTCCATTATTGTATATTGGCAAATATTAGTTTAAATCATAAAGAAACACCTCTTTATTCTAAATAATTTTAATTTATAAAGAAACACTATTCTAAATAACTTTAATAAATTAGTATTATGCTTTATTTTTTACAGATTCAATAGTGTATACATGATGGGGTAAGGTAGAAGAAATTATATGAGACAGTATGTTTGGAAATGCTTACTTCATCATCTATATCGGCCTATTTTCTTAGTTTTTATCATAATGGTTCATAGTTATCAAATTGGAAATAATAAAAAACAGAAATAGCATTTAGAATGTAAGCAAATTCTAATATGGGACATGATATTTTTTGTCCTGTATATATAAATTTCAACTCATGCATTTAATTTAAAATACATTTTTATTTACATATTACTGTTCGTAGATATTCTTCAAAGAGTTTTTTCCACCAATGATTATTTTTTAAAAAAGGAAATTATGTACATTTATTTATTTTTTGAGTTGGAGTCTCAATCTGTCGTCTAGGCTGGAGTGCAGTGGCATGCTGCTTACGGCCACAGCAGCCTCGATCTGCTGGGCTAAGGCAATCCTTCCACCTAAGCCTTCTAAGTAAATGGAACCACTATACCTGGCTAATTTTTTTGATTTATTGTAGAGACGAGGTCTTGTAAAGATGCCCAGGTTGGTCTTGAACCCCTGAACTCAGGCAATCTTCTCGCCTCAGCCTCCCAAAATGCTGGGACTGCAGGTGTGAGCCACCACACATGGCTTCCACCAATGATTACAAAGGCAATGCAAGGCAGGAAAAGAAAAAGGAATACTTTTTGGACATATATATTTTGAACATGTTTTTTCTTAAGTGTTAGAGTAATGAGAATTTGGCTATTGGCTGAATGCTAAAGACCATCATTGAAGGTGGAATGGTAAGAACTATATGTAACTGCTAACTTTTTCAGCAAGAACAGTTAATTTTAAACAAATCAGGTCATATTCATGGCAACCTATGTTACTGATCTTATTATGACTAACATAAGTATTAGTTTTACTCTTAATTCCCAAACTTAAAAACTTCTACTTCAGAGATTAAACTTCCACATCCTAAATAATAAATGATAGTTCTTAAAATACCTTCAATTTTCCCCTGGTATTCTGACAGTTTTTTTGTTTTTTTTTTAAAGGTACTTTGCTCATATATCACTATCATGTCATATGTAGCACATCAATAAAGATAATCTACACAAGCAATGTAAATTAATTCCTTATATTAAGACAGAAGTGTAAAAGTGTTTGAATACCATGAAAAACAACAGTGAGTCTTATTACCTGGTCAGCATCAACAAAAATGATTTTGTCCACTGCTAATGGAAAAAGGACATCAAGAAAAAGAATTTTGTAACCCCAAATAATCCTTTGTTTTTCAGTCTGTTGATGAAGCCAATGGGGCCATTTATATTGAACTAGTTCATATTGGAATCCATATTCCTTAGCCATGTGAGGAATTACTTCCTAAAAACATATATACACACATACAGAATCAAATAATACATTCAGGGAAGAAAAAGCAGTTTTGTTTTAGGAAAAAAATTAACATTTAAAAAGAGAGTTTACTATAAATTGTTATACACTGACTGATGAAATGTCTAAATACTACTTCTAAAACATACCTATTAAGGAGAAATATGAAAATGCTGACCAACATAAAAACACAAGTACAAATAAACCTGCATTATTTAATGTCATTTAAATAAGTGTAGTATACTAACTAGCAAGCTTATTAACAAAGATACATGTTCCCATAATTTTATTACTAATGCTTGACTTGAGAAAACTTGACTCTAGAAAAAAAAAGTCTCTGGATCCCTTCCATATGATCCAGCAATTCCCCTGTTGGGAATATACCTAGAAGAACGCAAATCATTCTACAAAAAAGATAGCAGCACACGCATGTTTGTTGCAACTCTATTAACAATAGCAAAAACATGGAACCAACCATGCTGCCCACTGAAGCTGGCCTGGATTTTTAAAATGTGGTAAATATACACAATGGAATATTATGCAGTCATAAAGAAAGACAAACATATGGACTTCGCAGCAACTTGGATGGATTTAGAGTTGATCATACTCAGTGATCTATCACAGAAACAAAGGACAGAGTACCATATGTTTTCACTCATAAGCGGACCTTGAACAATTATAATACCATAAGAAAGGGATTGGCAGTAGTGGGAAACTGCTAGGGGAGGGAGGAGCACGCCTCATCAACATGAGTACCTGCATAATCATCATTTGTATACCTAACCCTGAATTGTACCCCACATCTTTAGAATAAAAATAAATAAATAGAACATACTGATTTCATATGCTAAAAAAAAAAAAAACACCTGTGTTTCAACAACTATGTATCAACCAGCTTATGATCAGAGATGCAAAGCTGAAGAGGGAGTACAAAAAACAAAATCAGCTGTAAATTGATGCAGGCATTTCCTTTTAGAGATAAATGACTATTTAATTCAAGGATTAAAAACACAAGGTAGTTATTGTGACTCAGTGTCTTATAGAATTAGAAGCAGCTTATTCTCTGTTTAAACCAGAAGCAGTTAAGGAAATATACTGTTGGCTAAGTTGGGTCCAAGAGCCCAAAAATTGGGAAGAAAGACAGTAAAGGAGTAGGGAAACAGGGTTAGCAAATACAGGATTTTGCTTTGCCGCCGTCAGTTTTTATTTGTAACTAGTTGCTGGTTATATGCTTGGTTTAATTTTTTTATCTGTTTTTGCAAGAACAAAGTAGACTTAAAATACGTTTTTAAAATGTAAGCCTTAATTTTATTTGTGATTTGGAATGTTGAAATTATGACAAGAACATCTGCTGGCCTCATGGTTTTGGTTTAAAATAAAACAAAACAGTAGAAAAAATTACAAAATTTTTTTCTTTATTCATCAAATGCATGAAAAATATTCACTGAACATAAACTATGTGCTAGGCATTATTGTAGGACCTAGGGATATATCAGTGAACAAAATAAATACAAATTATGGCTTCATGAGGCTTATATTTTAGAGGTGGTAGGCAGAAAATAAAGAAATTTTTAAGTTATCTATACAAAATAATGATATGAAGAAAGATAAAATGGGAAAGGAACAAGAAGAGGAGACTATAGTTTGCATACTGTGGTCAGAAAAGGATAATTCCTAAGTAAGTGTGATTTTAGCAAATATTTGAAGGAAGAGAGGAGGTATCTTTTCAAGGTTGGAGGGTACAGATCTAGAGTGCTAGCAACTTCTCTATCTGGCTGCTGGGGTTACACGGGTGTTTAAAGTTTGTAAAAATTCATCCAAGCTACACTTTATAACCTGCATTCCTTTCAGTGCATATGTTATATTTTACTAAAAAGTTTTCAAAGAACTTTGAAGGAAAGAAACAAATTGCAAAAAAGAGGGAAAATACTACTTTAGATGTGTTATGACTTTTGGCCCATGTAGTGGAACAAGACCTTTTTTTTTTTCCCGGTGATCCTTCCACCTCAGCTGGAACTACAGGCACACCTTACTAGGCCCAGATAATTTTTTATTTACTGTAGAGATAAGGTTTTACCAAGTTGCCTAGGCTGGCCTTGAACTTGAGGGCTCAGGCAATCCAGTTGCCTTGGCCTCCCACCGAGCCGGGCCAACAAGACTTTTTTATCCAGACATAGCACTACTTTTCTGGTGAATAATATCCTTTCCTGCTAAGAGAATCTTTAGGCTGTATTATCTCAGCTTAGATTGGGTTAAAGACTCACTTATGCAAGCTTTGGCTAGCAGGATAACATGCTAGAATTTTAGAAACAAAATAATATACTTTCTTATCTATAGTTATGGGTTACTTTTCAGGTTTTTTTCCACTGTCAACGAACACAGGAGGAGGAGGCACTATTGGTGGCATGGGACAAATGGCTATTATATAAGGGTTAAGCACCTGGGCTTTGAGATTGGAATGCTTGGGTTCAAGCCTCAGCTATGTTCCTGATTAGTTGTTTTATCGACCTTCTGTGTTATAAAGGATGAATCTTGTTCAAAGAAAGGTGTGGCCCTTTGGGATTTATAATGAGGATTTGGGGCCATAAGGTGCCTGCTCACCCTCTAGAGGGGCCAGAGGCTAAGGTCTACACACCTGATCCCCAATACAAACTCTGAACCAACACTTGAGTGAGCTTCCTTGGTTGGCAATACTCCCTGAGGACGGTCACACACAGTTGCTGGAAGAAATAAGTGCTATCCGCATGACAACAGAGGGAGAGGGCAGCTGGTGCCTTTGCATCAGATCTCCCTTGAACCTCACCCTATGTGCCTCTTCCTTTTGCTGGTTTTACTGGCATTCTTCGGGTGTAATAGACTGTTACTGTGAGTATGACTACTTTTCAAGTTCTGCGGGTCTTTCTAGTAAACAATTGAACCTAACAGCAGCCTTAGGCACTGCTCAACCGTGCAGGTCAGTCATGCAATTTCTGAGTCTTGGTTTTCTTACCACATGGGATTGTTAGGAAACATAATTAAGTAATGTTGGTAAATTACTTGGCAATGTGCCTGGAAATATTAAGGAATAAAAGCATAACTGGCTACTTTTATTTCTGTTTTTTGCACTGCTTTTGGTCTAGGGGAAAAAAAAGAACTCCTTTGAAATGCTGTTCATTGACACCATAAATTTAATGAATCTTATTGCAGTGAGAACAGGAAGAAACAGAGTAAGTACACTTTGTAGCAGGAATGTAGGGCTGAGTACAGTGTAACAGATGCTGGCCACCTGAACACTTCTAAACATAAAGTGTCTTAGACACTGGTGCCCAGATATCTGATCACAGCAAGCAATGCACTACACACAGACTGAAGAGCTTTTTTGTGCTCAGTACTAGAAAACTGTTGTCTATAGTACAGATTTTGCATTTTCTTGATAGTACTACTGTTACTGCCTATCTTTGTAAAATATAATGGAATTTGGTTCTTTTAACTGGAAATCTACATATATTTACACTGTCATAGTTTTTTATTCATTATCATGAAAAACTACTAAATATTCTGATTTTGATTTTACATAAAAATATACTATTATCTTTTTCCTTTAAATACGTCTTTAAGTAAAAACTGCACACAATTTTTCTTAAGCTAGATAAAAAATACCGAATACCAAAAGTTTTAAAATTTATTAAAAATACTAAATTGAGAAAATATGCATTTCAAAAGGCAAATTCTGAAAAAAGAAATGTCATAAACTTATAATAACACAAAGAATTGACCATTCAAACATTAAATGCCCTATAAAAAGAGTTATGTACTTACTTTAAATGTTGGTGAGAGATAATTTTTTAGAAACCAGAATTTCACTGGTGTTTTGGTGTTACGTAAAACAGAAAGCATCATAATCCTGCATAAAAGAACATTAAACTCAATGTAAGCTAACATTAACTTATTAAAAGTAACTTTACATTACTTTTAAAAGATACTACTACTTAAAATATCTTTTAAAAGATACAAATGTATCTAAAGTTCCATTTAAAAATATCAGTGCTGTAATTTAAGCATTTTGGGGGCATTTTCTGTGATCCTTCTATAGAAACTGTTAAAAAATAGCCCTTTGAACTTTGTAAATATGCTTTTCTCCTCTCATCCTTCTCCTTTTTATAAAACAAAGTATGATTTTAAAGAACAATTTACATACTATGTATATTTTTACTTATCTATCATTTACACAACCTGTCTATATTCTAGGCTAAAAGAAAAACCAGTACGTAATTGGCTATGGTGGCTCACACCTGTAATCCCAGCACTTTGGAAGGCCGAGATGGAAGGATCACCTAAAGCCAGGAGTTCAAGACCAGCCTAGGCAACAGAGCAAACCCTCATCTCTACAAAAAAAAAAAAAAAAAGCCAGGTGTAGTGGCACATGTTTGTAGTCCCAGCTACTCAGGATAGAGCAGTATATTCTTTGTTACTATTTAGGTAAAAAAAGGAATTTAAAAACAGAAAAATATATATTTGTACATTATGTGTGTGTGTGTGCGTGTGTATCAAAGACATATAGATATGTATCTTTGACAGGCTATACAAATAATACTATTGGCTTCCTGTGTGAAGAGAGGAACTAAGTTATCAAGGAAAGAGAGGTGGCAGTTTTTTTTCACTGTACATTCTTTTATTCTTTTTTGAACTTTGAACCATGTAATGTATTATTATTCTTTCAACATATTAAATTAAAAAATATACCTACCTTAAAAATCGTTCGTATAAAAGGCCAGAAGCAACTGAAAAAATGTTTAGGACATCTTTTTCCTTTTTGTCTTCTTCATGCAACCTCAGTGTGAAACTTGGAATAAAATAGTAATTGACAGTTCCTTAATATACACCTGCACCCTTTATATGCTTTGATAAAATATTAAATTTGATAAACAATAAAAATAGAAACACCTTTCAAAATGAATGACTATTAAACGGTAAATAAGCTTTTGTGTAGAAATTATGAATTAAAATGTGACAATATCATTCAAAGTTTAAAAAATTATAACATGGAATATAATTATATTATTCCTAGGTTAATGAGGTAATACCCTTGAATCTTTGTGAGTTGCCAAAAGTTGTTTGGAAAACAAAGAATGAATTATAGCCTGCTATGGCCGTATGTAGTGCATCGAAACTTTCAATAGGCTAGTAATGCAGAAACAGAATGTAGATGTGTGTAATTATGGCACAGTAGTAATCAATGTGGCAATAGGGTAGGTGTGGGAGTGCTGCTGATGGAGCTCCCCCAGGCAAAAATACTTTAAAAACTGCCTACAATTTAGAGTTCCTCTGACTAAGTGTATTATCCAATCCATGTGGACTATGATCTTGTACTCTAGGTGACCTCCACAAGGAGCAAACCCAGCACCAGGGAGCCATGTCCAACCACTGGCTTACAACACGGCAGCTTGATCTGGACCTGGCTATCATTTTCATTACCTTTTGGATCCAGATCAGGCCCATTACATTTTAGTATAGGCTCTCCTCATATATAAAAATAACTAGTCGGGCTCGGTGGCTCTGCCTGTAATCCCGCACCTTTGGGAGGCTGAGGTGAATGGATTGCCTGAGCCTGCAGGTTCGAGACCCGCCTGGGCAGCGAGACCTCATCTCTACAATAAATCAAAAAATCAGCCGGGTGTGGTAGCGCATGCCTGTAATTCCGGCTACTTGGAAGGCTGAGGCGGAAGGATCGCCGGAGCTCAGCAGGTCGAGGCTGCAGTGGCCAGGAGCAGCCACTGCACTCCAGTCTGGGCGACAGAGTGAGACTCCAACTCAAAAAAAAAACTGAATCTTTTATTTGTGGCATTCATAATATACAGTTTTCTCTTCTTATTCTTCCTATTTTAAAAACTTTATTTAATTAAAAATCTCATTTTTATATAAACAAATACTGAGAATGACTAAAATTTGGTAAACCAAATAACCTACAATCTTTGTGGAAGGTATTTTGCCAAATATACACTGTTACAACATAAGTATTTTTCACATCTTTTATTGTAATCCCCTAAATAAGAAAAGCCAAGTGACAAGAAAAAAAAATCACTCTAAATTAGGACTAAAATTAAGATTTAAAAAGTGAAAGTATTATAAGATACACAACAGTATGTATTTAGAGCAGCTAACATCCCCCCAAACCTACCATCTCTCTTTCTAACAAAGCACTATTTTGTTTTTGGTGTCCTTTGTGTAGCTTGTGGCTATACCACAGTTTCTTTATTCGTTCTTGTCTCTATTCTCTGGTTTTAATGAAAGCTCTTAAAATCACCCAGATTCTGCTTCATTACTCCCTGTCAAACAAACCTACCTTCTAATTCATCATAAAATGAGTGGGGTTGATCCTTTATCAATGCAGTAGGTTCAATGCACATTCAAATACTGCCACAGTAACCACGATTCTTCTTACCAATCAAGGAGTCAAATATAGAAAAAGGGGCCTAAGTTGAGCAAAACTCAAAATGATGAAAGTGCTTCTGACTGGAATAACAAAATATGTTTAGGCTGTTGAATCTATTTGGACTAATTTTTTTTTTTTTTTTTGAGTTGGAGTCTCACTCTGTTGCCCAGACTGGAGTGCAGTGGCCGCTCCCAGCCACCGCAGCCTTGACCTGCTGGGCTCCGGCGATCCTTCGGCCTCAGCCTTCCAAGTAGCTGGAACTACAGGCGCACACTACCACACCCGGCTAATTTTTTATTTACTGTAGAGATGAGGTCTCGCCAAGTTGCCCAGGTGGGTCTCGAACCTGCGGGTTCAGGCAATTCACTCACTTCAGCCTCCCAAAGGCGTGGGATTACAGGCTGAGCCACCGAGCCCAGCTTGGACTAATGTTTCTATGTTTTATCTTTGGTCAAAATGACCAATGGTCTGCCATCATAATTCAAATTGAGTTCAAATCTCTAATATGGACTTTCAACATTATCTACAATGTGGATCTATAGCAGGCAGCTTTTGTTTTTGCTTGCCTAACATTCCTTTCTCTTCTAGTAATGACAACCTAGTATTTGGGGGGAAACCATTCTTCCTTCCACTTCATCTCAGAGCTTTAAGAGGAACAGGCCTTCCCAACAGCTCTAGAAGTAGGCATAAAACCCCAGCTTGGTCAATCAGAATCACAGTGATTAGTTCAGTTGGGGAATATAGCTACAGTTAAACCAATGAGTCAGCCTTGCAACTTTTGCTGGTACTTTTTTGGCAAGAGGTCACTTCTTCCCACTGGAGACAGTAAACTTTTACTTATAAAAGCCTGTCTGAAAATGAAGGAGGCACACAAATAGCAGGACCAAGAGATGGAGAAAGTTTCTAAACATCACCCAAATGCCCAATGCCAGGTCTACTCCTGGATTCTTTAGATATGTGAGCCAATATATTCCTTTTTTGACTAACAGTGTAACTAATATAGGTCCCAATATAACTTATAGATTCCCTAATATATTTAATGTTGTAGATAAGCCGAGTTACTTCCTGTTCTTTGAGGAACACACCCAATCTTTTGCCTTCATGGAACCAGGTTCCTTCACTCTATCTCCAACTTTTGAAATCCTGTCTGTCCTTTAAAACACATCTTAGCCACACACTTATCCAAGGAGTGTATCCTGGGGTTCTTCCTAAAGGAATGTATCTTTTTCTCCTCTGGTTTGCACAGTGCTTTATTTTCAGTTGTTTTGCCTCTTGATGTCTATCTTGTATGCAGTAGCAACATTATGTATCTATCTTATTCCTCTTAGATTCCAGAATCTGTGCTTTATTTGAATTTCACCATCTACAGGGTTTCCACATATTAGACTCCTGGATCAAACTGGTTATGCTGAAATATTCATTAGTAATTACCTTTTAATGGAATCCCATATCCCTTTTCTTTCATCTTTATCGGAAAGGATATCTTCCTTAATTTTGTCTGGTTTTTTGTGCACCTACATAGGCATGGTAAAGTAAAATTTTAGAATTCTGCAGCTTTAAATAAATATTATGCCGCATGATTAGCAACTAAGACACGATGGGCAAGACTCCCCTTGGAAATCTAAGATAGATAGTTGCTGTCTAAAGTATCTTAGCACAACAGTATTTTAGACACAATCTGATCTTTAACCATCAATTAAACCTCTTTGTTTAGTTTTTTTGGTGGTTAACTCCATATTGTTAAATAACGTACTTTCACTTGTGTTTACTGATTTACCAACTTTAGAAATTATCTATTACTATCTCTGGATTCACAGAGTTTAGACATTATTCACACTTTGTGATGACAGATGAGTATCAGTCTTCCTTTCTCCTCTTTGTCTGGAAGTTTTGGAAGTAATATCTTTATTCTCAGTTCTTCTCTAGGGTATTTCTGTAACTTTAAATAAAATTTATTCTGACTATCGCAACAGTTTTTCTTGTATACTCTGTTTATAAGGATACTAATATCTCTACTGTTTTCCTCCACCTCCCATCTTATAATACTTAAACCTTTACTTCAGCATTTGTAAATATAGGTAATATTTACATTTAGTTCTGTAAATAAATTTGTATCTTTTGCATTTTGCTATGATGACCCTAAAACTTGAAAATCAGTTAATAGTACTTATTATGACAGTGTAAATACTAAGCACTGAGGAGTCTGAAAGGCTACTAAAATTGTATTTCCTCTGTACAGTTGCAGTGATATGACCACTGTCATTCATAGGAGATTCTTGCCAGTTCAAATGAATTTTTATTTCCTACATTTCACCAATAGAGAAATGTCTGTTCTTGGAATTTGATTGTCTTTTTTCTTGTGGAGGAGATACACAGAAGAAGTTACGTCTTCTTTACCACAGATCTAATATTTTCCAGCTTATTACACATGTTACCTAATTTCTTTTCATTGGTTTACAAATTAGTTTAACAATTTCTTGAACTACCCATCTTCTTGCTCGGTCTTTATTCTCATTGTGCTGGCAAACATCTTCAAGAAGGGGTATGAAAAATAGTTTTTCTAAATGTTCACACTTCACAACTTAGCTATTTTTGCCTTTACATTTGTTTGAAAATTGGGTTCGACACAGAATCTTAGGTTCAAAATAATTTTCCTCAGAATACTCAGAAAAAAAATTCAAAATAATTTTCCTCAGAAACATGTGTAATAAGCCTCAAAGGCTTTGTTTTGCTGTCTTTTAACATCTGCATATTTTGAAATTTAACAGCTTGATGCTACTGTGTCAATTCTATTGCAATGACCTGACTTTTCTCCTTATTTGTTAATAGGAGCTTCTGTAGGCCATTTTCACTCATCCTACTTGGTAATTTGTGGGCTTTTTTAACATATAGATTCTTCTCTCTCTTTAGCTATAGAACACCTTCCCTCCTCCATTTTCTCTCTTCTTTTTTTCTGGAATTCCTTTTAGTTGGCTACTGGAGTTCACGGGCTGATCCTTTATGTTCTTTGCTTCTCCCTTTTTCCTGTTTTTTTTTTTTTTTTTTTTTTTGCTGTAATTCTGAGAGATGGATGGTTAGGAGAGAAAACTGTGCTATTAGCAAAGATGTAGATATGGTTAGGCCATAGACTATTTGTAATTGGTATTTTTCATCAATTCAAATATTCTTTCTTTCATCATGTCTAGAACTCCATTTACTTTTAATTGTTCAGCAAATACTCATACATTGCTTTATCTATCCCCATAATAGTCCTACAAGGTAGGTTCTATTGTTAACCTCATTTAACAGACGAGGAAAATAAGACAGAAAGAGGTTACGTAATCTGCCAAGGCCACACAGCTAGTGGCTAGCAGAGTCAACTTTAACTCCTCTTCTAATATCTTACTCTTTTTTTTTTTTTGAGTTGAAGCCTCACTCTGTCGCCCAGACTGGAGTGCAGTGGCCGCTCCCGGCCACCACAGCCTCGACCTGCTGGGCTCTGGCGATCCTTCTGCCTCAGCCTTCCAAGTAGCTGGAACTACAGGAGCGTGCTACCACGCCCGGCTGATTTTGATTTATTGCAGAGATGAGGTCGCGCCTGCCCAGGCAGGTCTTGAACCCACGGGCTCAGGCAATCCACTCACCTCAGCCTCCCAAAGGTGCAGGATTACAGGCTGAGCCACCGAGCCGGGCTATCTTACTCGTTTTAACACTATTCTCTATGTCTCTTATGTTCTCTGCTATATTTACCTTTTTTTCCTGTCTCTGTTGTTTTGGAATACTTTTCCTAGCCTACCATACAGCTCGATAATTCTCTCTGAAGGCAAGTAAAAGTCATCCACTGAATTAATTTTTTTATTTTTATTTTTTTTGAGACAGGGTCTCATTCTGTCACCCATGCTGGAATGCAGTGGCATGATCCTGGTTCACTGCAGCATCGACCTCAGGAACTCCAGTGATTCACCCGTCTCAGCCTCCCAAGTATCTGGGACTACAGGCATGCATCATTACACCCAGTCAAATTTTTTAATTAATTAATTAATTAATTTGTAGAAATGAGGTCCTGCTATGTTGCCCTGGCTGGTCTTGAACTCCAGGGCTCAAGCAATTCTCCTGCCTCAGCATGCCAAAGGGCTGGGATTACAGGTGTGAGACACTGTAATATTTTCTTATTTTAGAGTTGTGGGGTACATGTGAGGATTTACTACATAAGTAAATTGCATGCAGGATCTTCTTTCTTAAAATAAAGATTTTAATTTAATTTTTTGTTTACATAGAGATAGGGTCTCACTATATTGCCCAGGTTGGTGTTGAATTCCTAGTTTCAAGCAATCCTCCCACCTTGGCCTCCCCAAATACCGGGATTATAGGTGTGAGCTACCACACCTGTCCACCTGAAATTATTTTCAAGTCTGTCATTTAGATAGTCAGAATAAGCACAGTTGTTTTAGAGTCTGTGCCAACAATTCTAATATACAAAGTGTGTCTTTTCAGTTGTTTCCGCTGGTTTTCTTTGTGTATTTGGTTATCTTTGACCATGTACTGGCCTCTGTACTTGAAAAATGTGATTTGCAACTTAGGCAACTACAATCTTATTCCAGAAATTTATGGATACTTCTTCTAAATACCTATGAATCTGGAGCTACTTTAGTACCAATTCAAGGTTTATTTTTCCCTGGTATACTTGTGAGTGACATAAATTTGGACTAGAAGACTAAGAGATAATTTACTGTTTCATTTTTACCCTGAAGATACAGTCAGCTTACTGTAGAGGGCATCTTCTAATAGATTATCCACATTATGTGGGCCCTGAGTTTTAATTTCTGTGCCCGTAACCCAGCAAATTAAATCAAAATAATAGCTCAAGTGTGCCAGAATAGACAAATTGTTTCCAGGGCAACAGCAATTTTCCTGGGCCAAGAGAACGTTCTGTGCTTGTTTACTTCACTAGGCTCTTATTTTCCCTTTAATTCTGGCTTCTGTTTCCTTATTATTTTTATTACTTCGTTATGGTAAGCTCGTAGTTGCTTTTTAAGATTTTCAGAGAACATTTTATACAACATATTTACTAGTTTTAAGCAGGAGGGTTTGCCCAAAAGAATGACATCTGCCATCATTAATGACTCAACTTCTCTCCCTCTTTGGGGAAAGAAACATTACTTTCTTTTTAGGACTAACTTTTCAACTGGTGTTCTTGGTCTCATCTCTAGAGTCAAATCTGTAATATTATCTGGAAATAAATATGATATAGTTGATATTTCATAAACTAAAAAAAAGTTCCTTCTGTCCTTCTGCTTTCTCTTCATAAGCTTATTAATCCTCTTCCTTCTTTTACTGCCAGAATTCAAATACAACATTCTAGGTAGTAAAACTATAAAATTAGCCAGGCTCAGTGGCTCAGCCTATAATCCCACACCTTTGGGAGGCTGAGGTGAGTGGATTACCTGAGCCCACGGGTTCGAGACCCGCCTGGGCAGGCGAGACCTCATCTCTACAATAAATAAAAAAATTAGCCGGGCGTGGTAGCACGTGCCTATAGTTCCAGCTACTTGGAAGGCTGAGGCAGAAGGATCGCCGGGGCCCAGCAGGTCGAGGATGCGGTGGCCGGGAGTGGCCACTGCACTCTAGTCTGGGCGACAGTGAGACTCCAACTCAAAAACAAAACAAAACAAAACAAAACACTATAAAATTAGTTGCAAAATAAAATTAATCAGTTAAAAACATATAATAATTCATAATATTAAGAACAAAGGCTATAAAAGATCTGCCCCACATACTTGTACTTCCAGTATATTGCTTTTGAAGCTGTTTAATACAACAATGACATGTTGTAGGTCTGGTTGAGAATCCGTTCCTTCATGCCTAAAAAGAGAAAAACATGTCTATAATTAACTCACGAATAGACTTACTTATAATTATTATGGTATAAATAACAGGATAAACTCATTTTGCAATAAATGTAAATACAGTATCACTTCCATATATATCATATTTGCTGTTTCTATTGTCAATTCATATACACAATATATTTTTCAGATTATCCAGTAAATTTTAACTCAATACAAATTAAAATTGTACAAAAGTAACTCATTAAATTCACCACTGCCTGGTAACTCAGAAAGTTCAAATTGTTGCTTATTTTTGCTTTTGTATACTGAGGCGATCACAAAACTCATATCTTCCACTGATTTATTGCAGTGATAATTAAAATGTGAAACACTGTCTAGACTTCAAAGTAAGTTGTTTATATATCAAAGTTGTTTATATATACACTATCCAACAAGTTTTCCATAACCACCAACCATTTTCAAATGCCCAAATCTGAAGTGTATTGTTAAACCAATGAGACTCAAAATGTGCCTATGATGTCCATCTGCATTATTTTAATGTTTCTATTTTATATTACATATAATGCAGTTGTTGCTCTAATTTTCAAAATCGCTTAAACATATCAAATATGACAGTTGTGTTGAATAATTGCTTTTTGATACTATTCACACTATGGAATAAGAAAATTCTGTAATAAACATATAATAAAATTGAACTGTCAAAGAGGAAGTAACCAAATGTGAAATCAGTAGCAACTTCTGAGTTCAATCATACTTATATACTTCAACATTTTTCTAAAATGGACACCAGGAGATTCTAGCATTAAGACGACTACCTCAAACCTAGAGTCTCTCTTACTCCCAATTCCTAACCTGAAGTGGCTAAACCAAAGTAGAATGCAGACCTCTGTCCAACAACTGTACCACTAGAAAATAGAAAGAGTTCCAATTTATATAGTAAAAATGTCAAATTGCTTTAAAACTTTCAAGTGCTTGTAGTTAAAAACATTGCTCAAGGGCACTGGCAACTTTAGCCATTCAATCCACTGTCCACTGGGACCAGGGAAGAGTCAGCTAGAACAGCATTACAGACGTTCTAAAGCAGACCTCCCTTGTGGTAGAAGTATTAATAATAGTGAAGATGAGCTCTTATTTCAGGGACTACAACCATCTTTTGAGGAGGGTAAAATTATTACTCTGTATTCAAAACGAGCCTAAGGTAATCTGGTTCTTCACCAATACCCTATCAGCCCTTTATCAACAATGCTACTGGGTGTGGTGGCTCATGCCTGAAACCCTAGCACTTTGGGAGGCAGAGGCGAGAGGATTGCCTGAGCCCACAGGTTCGAGACCAGCCTTGGCAACATGGTGAGACCTCGTCTCTACAATAAATCAAAAAATTAGATGGGGTGGCATGGTGGCACACACCTGTAGTTCCAGTTACTTGGAAGGCTGAGGCAGAAGGATCACCTGAACCCAACTGTCGAGGCTGCAGTGGCTGTGAATGTGCCACTACACTCCAGAGTGAGATTCTGACTTAAAAAACAAAAACAAAAAAAAAGAACAATGCTAAGCGACTAAAACCCCTGAGTGGGACTTCCCTCAAAAAACAGAATGATGGCAGACCCTTTATAGTATAGGCATCCCCCACTTGGTAAGTGTTCCAGGAACCCATCAGCATCAGTGTACTACCTAGTGTTGTTGTGAGAGACTGTGTTCAACTTCAATGACTTTTTTTCTTTTGAGATTCTTTCAATGCATTCACCCATTTCTTGATGAGCGATTATGAGCACACCTGCCCAAACCATGCTGAGTATTCAACAGTTTTTGACCAAAAAACGGCAAGATGCCCATGCCCCACCCTCTCTATTCACCTGATCTTGTCCCCGAGTGACTTTTTTTGTTTCCTCTGAAGAAAAGAGTCCTCAAAGGGAAACATCTTGCCAATGTGGAAGACATGAAACAAAAAATTGGCAGAAACACTGGCATGAAAATTGACAAGTTCAAAACTCTTTTGAGCAGTGAAAAAAGCATCTCAATAGGCTCATTACATCAAATGGAGAGTGCTTTGAAAGTGATCGAAGTTTAAACATGTAAGAACACACACACAACTTTTTATTAATAAATTTTGGGTTGTTTTTGGTCCTCCTCATATATGAGGAAAATTAACAGCTTAAATGAAAGGAGCAAGCTAACTAGTCACAGGAAATGGACTTCATTGATGAGGAATTAGTGCAGGAAAAAAAGGGGCACATTCAAATAACTTGTATTCTCAACAAGACTTGAGATAATATTGTATCTCAGTAAAAGTCATTTACTTCAACATAAAAGAATTCATTACATGTCAAAGAGCATGATTAATAAAAAAGGGACACATACATGTGTTTCCTGGAATTTTAAATATAAAAATCTCTAAATGTTCAGAGAAGAAAAGTAAATCAGACTGGCTTCATTTTTCATCCAAAATACTGAATAGTAGGAAACAATGAAGGCTTTTTTAAAGCCTTCTGCAGAAAATCATAATGCTGTTATTCAAGACTTAGGAAAGCTATAATTCATACAGAAAGGTAAAAGAAATTTTTAGGCTTTTGAGGACTAAGAGTACACCACTAATGTTTCCGGAAAAAAAAAATCATTTGTAGAAATGTGATGTCTATTATGATATGGAAGCATCCTACCTTCTAGCACACATTGCAGGAGTTAGATACTTTTCTGTTGTTCCTAAACTCTTGCAACTATAGTTCTGGTTGATACTTAGATTCTGTAAAGAAATACATTTGCACGTGATTTGGAACTTAGAAATGAATGGGGCTAATGTGTTGATGCTTGGCTAGTTTCTTTTGCCAACATAGTGATGGAAACACCTGAGGGTTTCCGCATTAGTGTTTCAGTGTGCAACTGCTTAGCTTTACGGGTACCAAGAGCCAACTGATGTGCAGTAGGGCGGTAGCAGCTTCTAGTTTTCTTGTTTTTCTGGTCATGGGAGAAAGCAGCTCTTTCTGGGTGGTCAGTTCCTTGGCTCTGTTCTGCAAACATTCCTGGGGAACAGCCCCCCTGGAGAGCTTGCTCCTCTAATCCTTCCTAACACAATATAAAAGCATCCACTTCTTCGTGTTAAATCCCTCTCAAGTCAGCCATATGCTATGGCTTAAATGCTCCTCCAATACTCACGTTGAAATTTTTTTTTTTAATATATTTTTTATTTTGATATTGTGGGGCACAGTTAAGGGTTAGGTATACAAATATGCATCGTTCAGGCACCCTTGTTGATAAGGGGTGTTTCCCCGTCCCCAGACAGATATTACTACCATTAATTCCACCTCCCTTCCCCTGCCCCCGCCCATAGTTTCCCACCATTGTCAGTCCTTTTCTTATAGTATTACAACGGATGTTCAAGGTGCACTATGTGAGTGAGAACATGTGATACTCAGATCTTTGTTTCTGTGAGAGGTCAGTCAGTATTACAGACTCTAGTTTCATCCAGGTTGCTGCAAAATTCATGATTTTGTTTTTTTTTTTATGGCTGCGAAGTATTCCATCATGTATATGTACCGCATTTTTTTAATCCAGTCTTCTTTTGATGGACAGCATAGTTGATTCCAGGTTCTTGCTATTGTGAACAATGCTATGATAAACATACGTGTGCAGGTATCTTTTTCATAGAGTGATTTGAGTTCTTCAGGGTATGTTCCCAGTAGGGGGATTGTGGGGTCATATGGGAGGTCGATATTTAGAGCTTTTAGGAATCGCCACACTGTTTTCCAGAGGTTGCATTGGTTTGCACTCCCACCAACAGTGTATAAGTGTTCCCCGTTTTGCCACACCCTCTCCAGCAACTGTTATTTTTTGAGTTATTGTTAATTGCCATTCTGATTGGAGTTAGTGGTATCTCAGTGTGGTTTTAATTTGCATCACCTTGATGATTAGTGAGGCTGAACATTTCTTTGTGTGTCTGTTGGTTGCTCGGATGTCTTCCTTTGAGAAATGTCTGTTCATATCTTTTGCCCACTTTATAATGGGGTTGTTTTTTTTTTCTTTTCAGCACATCTGAGTTCCTTGTAGATCCAAGATGTTAAGCCTTTGTCGGACCTGGAGTTGGCAAATACTTATTCTCAGTCTGTGTGCTGTCTCCCTGCTCTCTTAATGGTTTCTTTGGCTTTGCAGAAGCTTGTCAGTTTAATGAGGTCCCACTTGTCGATCTTCTCTCTTATGACTTGTGGGTTTCGGGTTTTGTTCAGGAATTGGATGCCAGTTCCGATTTCCATGAGGGTATTTCTTTCCTTTTCTAAGGTTCTTATGGTTTGAGGTTTTACATTTAGGTCTCTGATCATTTAGAGTTAATTTTTGTGTATTGGGATAGATAGGGGTTTGAGTCTTGTTTGAGTCTTCTGCATGTGGTCAGCCAGTTTTCCCAGCACCATATACTGAATAGGTTCTCCTCTCCCCAGTGGTAGGTGGTGGAGGCCTTGTTGAAGGTGAGTTGGTTGAGAAATTGAGGTTTTGCTTCTGGAATCTCAATTCTATTCCATTGGTCTATATGCCTGTTTCTGTATCAATACCAAGCTGTTTTGATGGTTGTAGCTTTATAGTAAGTTTGAAGTCTGGTAATGTGATACCACCTGCTTTGTTTTTTTTTGTTTTTTTTTTTTGCTGAGGATTGTTCTAGCTATTCTTGGTTGTTTGTGTTTCCATATGAATTCCTGTGTTGTTTTTTCTAGGTCTGAGAAGAACGTTGCTGGTAATTTGATGGGTATTGCATTAAATCTGTAGATTGCCTTAGGTAGGATGGACATCTTCATAATGTTGATTCTTCCAATCTATGAGCATGGGATATTTTTCCACTTGTTTGTGTCATCTTGATTTCTTTGAGCAGTGTTTTGTAGTTTTCATTGTAAAGGTCTTTCATGTTTCAGGACGATGCCAAGGTATTTCCTTTTTTGTGTGGCTACTGTGAAGGGAATCGTGCTTTTTATTTGGGTTTCTGTTTGTTTATTATTGGCGTAAAGAAATGTGATTGTCTTTTGCACATTTATTTTATATCCTGAGACTTTGCCAAAGTCCTTTATCAGTGTAAGGAGGTTTTTGACAGATTCTCTTGTGTTTTCAAGCTACACGATCATGTCATCTGCAAAGAGAGATAACTTGACTTCCTCTTTTCCTATTTGGATACCCCTGACTGCCTTCTCTTCTCTGATTGCTTTAGTCAGGACTTTCAATACTACATTGAATAGGAGGAGTGAGAGTGGGCAGCTTTGTCTTGTTCCAGTTTTCAGGAGAAATGGTTCCAGTTTTTGTCCGTTTAGGAGTATGCTGGCTGTGGGTTTCTCGTAGATGGCTTTTACTATTTTGAGGTATGTTCCCCGTATGCCTAGATGTTCAAGGGTTTTTATCAAGAAGGGGTGCTGGATTTTATCAAAAGCTTTTTCTGCATCTAATGATATAATCATGTGGTTTTTGTTTTGACAGCTGTTGATGTATTTAATTACATTTATGGTTTTACAAATGTTGAACTAGCCTTGCATTCCAGGTATGAAGCCTACTTGGTCATGATGGATGATCTTTGAGATGTAGTGTTGAATCTGGTTTGCTAGGATCTTGTTGAGAATTTTAGCATCTATGCTCATCAAAGATATTGGCCTGTAGTTCTCTTTCTTTGTTGTGTCTTTACCTGGCTTGGGTATCAATGTGATGTTAGCTTCGTAAAATGATTTGGGGAGAGTTCCATCTTTCTTAATCGCCTAGAATACCTTCAGTAGGATTGGTATCAGCTCCTCCTTAAATGCCTTGTAGAATTCTGCTAGAAAGCCATCTGGTCCGGGGCTTTTTTTTTTTTTTTGTAGGTAGTTTTCTTATTACATAGTCAATTTCCTTGATTGTTATGGGTCTATTTAGGTCTCAATTTCTTCTTGTTTCAACAGTCGAATGCATATTCTATGATCGTTGCGTTCTCTAAGTATCAATTAAGACCATTTGGTCAAGAGTCACACTGAGGCTTCGGATGTCGTTGCTGATTTTTTGTCCTGATGATCTGTCTAGGGTTGTGAGTGGGGTATTGAAGTCCCCTGTTACAATGGTGTTGGAGTTGATATCTTTTTTTAATTTACCTAGAAGCTGCTTTATGAAAGTTGGTGCTCTCATGTTGGGTGCATATATGTTTAGGATAGATATATCTTGTTGATGGAGTGAACCTTTTATCATTATAGTAGTGACCTTCTGTAACTTTTTAAATTTTTGATAGCTTAGAGGGTATTTTGTCTGAGATTAAGATTGTGACTCCTCCTTTCTTTTGTGTTCCATTTGCCTGAAAATTTGTTTCCCATCCTCTTACTTTGGGTCTGTGAGTGTCCTTTCTAGTGAGGTGAGTCTCATGTTGAAATTTAATTGCCACAGTGACAGTATTAAGAGGCAGGACTCTTAAGAGGTAATCAGGTTTCCACCCTCATGACTGGGACTGGTTTTGTTATAAAAGGGCAAGTTCAGTCCTCTTTTCCTTTCTCTTGACCTTCTGTCTTTCATCATGGGATGATGCAGCAAGAAGGCTTTTGCCAGATGCTGTCCCTCGACTTTGGAATTCCCAGCCTCCAGAACTGTGAGCCAACACATTTCTGTTCATTATAAATTTCCCAGTCTCTAGTATTCTGTTATATTAGCAAAAAATGTACTAACACAGTATCTAAACAAAAAATGAATGTGAAAAGTAAGAGACATATTAATACAAAAAACTATGAACAATAATGAATTCAGTAAAATTTACATTTAACTAATGGTAATATGGTAAAGAACTAAAGATAACATGGGGGGGTGGCAAACATAAAATGGATGCTAGAATACTTCCACTGAGACTCTGATGAAGATAGCTACCAGACACTAAAGTGAGTACAACTAATCTACTCCCCACTGTCCCATTAGATGCAGACTGTGCCTCAGAGATATTAAGCATATTAGAAAAAGTTCAGAGAAGGGACTCTGTGAGATGAAGGTTAAAGAATTTCTTTGTAAGCTGGGCTTGGTAGCTCAGCCTGTAATCCCACGCCTTTGGGAGGCTGAGGTGAGTGGATTGCCTGAGCCCGTGGGTTCAAGACCCACCTGGGCAGCAAGACCTCATCTCTACAATAAATAAAAAAATCAGCCGGGCGTGGTAGCGCATGCCTGTAATTCCAGCTACTTGGAAGGCTGAGGTGGAAGGATCGCTGGAGCCCAGCAGGTCGAGGCTGCGGTGGCTGGGAGCGGCCACTGCACTCCAGTCTGGGTGACAGAATGAGACTCCAACTCAAAAAAAAAAAAAATTTCTTTGCAGAGAGCTGTTGGCAGGCTGTGAGTCTCTATCACTATACCCTCTGGGGAAGGATGAGGAGGAGTATTACAGTCTGTCCTAAATTCAGTAAGACAGACACTTTAAGGAGAAAACAGTTTATAATACATATCCTGAAGTTGGTACACACATAAGCCTGGTGTCTGGCTCATATTTGGGCAAGTTAGAGTGTCCCATGGACTAGTATTAACATTTGGGGAATGATTTACTGCTTTAAATGAGGAGCCAGGAGAGTGCTGACTACCTTTGGAACTGAGCTGAAGTCTTCGAGTTTATCGTGCAAATGATGTTTAAGTATTTACCACAGATCAGATGTAGCCAAGCAGGAGAAAGAGCTGGTTTTGTTATTATCACAGGGTAGTCATGTCCTGCCAGTATGGCAACCTAGAGGCATAAGGAGACCTCAGCAAAAACAGGTTGTTGGTGTAGCACTGGAGGCCCAGTGACTAAGCCTGTTGTAGTAAGTAGGCAGCTGGAATACAGATGAACCAACAGGACCAGGGAATTAAAGGAGAGGGAGGGGAATGCAGCAACAGTGAACTTTTGAGAAGCTACAGAAACACTCCACAGAGAGTGAGCTTTACCCACTCAGGGCCAGATAGTACAAAGTTAGCTCATGATGGGCCAGCTCAAGTACCTGTGGAGAAAGCATGGAGAGCCTTGTCTGAAACTTCTGCCTCCTGTATAAAACATAGAAGCAGTTAGGTCTCAAAGATGCCAAACTAAAATTAATGTACAAGTACTAATTAAGAAGAAAAAAATTTTCTAAACATTTCAAGTGAAGAATCTAGTAAAATAATTTGACATTGAAGGTGCATATATAAATAAAATTTCAGCTGGGTTCGGTGGCTCAGTCTGTAATCCTGTGCCTTTGGGAGGCTGAGGTGAGTGGATTGCCTGAGCCCACGGGTTTGAGACCCGCCTGGGCAACTTGGCGAGACCTCATCTCTACAATAAAATAAAAAATGAGCCGGGCGTGGTAGCACGCACCTGTAATTCCGGCTACTCAGAAGGCTGAGGTGGAAGGATTGCCGAAGCCCAGTGGGTCAAGGCTGTGGTGGCCTAGAGCAGCCACTGCACTCCAGTCTGGGCACCGGAGTGAAACTCCAACTCAAAAAAATAAATAAATAAATAAAATAAAATAAAATTTCCATTTTAGTCATATTCTATATTGACCTAGGTTTCATTACTAATATTTTACTTTCAAAGAGATTTTTATTATAGAGTTGGGTGAATTATGCTATTTCCATTTTGGATATCTAGTGGCATATTAATCACGTGGAATTTAGTAAATTAGGACTAAGAAAAGTTTATGATTTTATTGTTTATAAGCGATAGAAATAAATGTGAAGTTATTGCCAAATGTTGTCTAACTGTGAATGAGAAAAAATAGTTTTCACTGATGTTACTGGTATTTAAAATATAATATCAGAAACTATTTTTTCCCTAAAACATTTTTATGCACTGTATGAGACAAAAAATAATAGTCAAGAAGATAAAACAGAACCAAATATAATGTATCATTTTACATAATACATGTGCTATTCTGTAACAGTATTTGTAAAGAAGGAATAAGTGAAGAAACGGACATTTACTCAATATTCTATGATTGTCTCATTTAGTCCTTACCAAGACCCCACAAGATATATAGGAGTATCCCCTTCTATAACATGGAAATAAAGACTACAAATGATAAAGAAACTTACACAAGATTATACAGATAGTTAGTGGCACAGAAGGCATTTGAATCATAGTTTATATAATAGGCTTTCTCTTTGCAAAAAATAAAGGTGAAACAGTAGTGGCAAATATAGAAATGCAGAGCTCCTGACAATACAGTTTGCACAAGGTCAAAAAAGCTGAAGCAAAGCATGACTGTTTCTTGGCATTATGCCTTGAAACCATGGCTTTTATAAGGGTCAATACAAATGTTACAGTGCATTGTGCTTATTTTCCATAACATCACAGTACTCTCTAATAGTACTTATAACATATTAATCACTTATTTTCTTTTTCTCCTTTTTTTGAGTTGGAGTCACACTCTGTCACCCAGGTTGGAGTACAGTGGCACACTCACAGTTACTACAGCCTCAACTTACTGGGCTCAGGTGATCCTTCCACCTCAGCCTTCCTAGTAGCTGAAACTACAGGTATGTGCTACCATGCCTGGTTAATTTTTAAAATATATATTTATTATAGAGACGAGGTCTTGCCATGTTGCCCAGGCTGGTCTTGAACCCCTGAGTTCAAGCAATCCTCTTGCCTCTGCCTCCCAAAGTGCTGGGACTACAGGAGTGAGCCACTGCACCCAGCCGTCACTTATTTTCTTAATTGTCTTTTCCACTGGAATGAGTTGTAGAAAGGTGGGAACTGTCAAGGGAATGACACAGTAAAGTTGTTGCCTAGGCTTTAGAACACAACAGTCAACTGAGTCAAACCAGAACCCAGAGATAAGAACTTAGAGGCATCTTTCCTGACTAACAAGACTGCTCACTTTTCTGGCTTCCTTTTAAAAGACCATTCATCTATTTGCCCCCAAACCTAAAGTGACCTACACCCTATTCCCTTATATACACTGCCAGTTGCTACCCTCTCTCTCTGTGCCCTCCCTGTCCAGGACCTGTTAAGTATTACAGTCTTTAAACTTATTTCCTATTGTGGTGATATATTGAATTTGTACTATCTGCTGGAAGAACCAGGGGATATTGCATACTAGGTTTTCTCTGGGACACTCAGGGGAACACAAGGATGGGTTGCCAGCATCAGAGTGGTGGTAAGGAAGGCATAAACTAGACATGGGTCAGACAAGAGCCAAAGGGTGTCTGCAAATATTAAAAAGTTTCCTTCCTGTGTGAGGGAACTCTAGTCAGAAGTCGGGCAACTATACATTAGGCTTTCTGCCAGATAAAAGATGTAACCTGTTAAGGGCACACTACAAACACCCATGTCCGTTCATTTCTTACTAGGGCAGGTTGCTAGTCACCCTGGTACTGGAATGCAATTTAGCTGGAGACTCTCAAAACGGTTGTTCAACTGATTATTTCCAACACTTTTTACTTTTACCCGTCTACCCTACCTCTCAGTTATTTCTGTCAGTATAGTTTATATTTAGGGTTTTTTAAACAAAATTTTAGATCCGGGGGTATACACGCATATCTGTTACATGGACATATTGTATAGTGGTGGGGACTGGGTCTCAGGTAGCCCATTCCCCATATAGTGAACATTGTGTCCCATAGGTAGTTTCTGAACTGTGACTTCCTCCCTACCTCCCCACTTACTGTTGCCCCAATGTCTCTTTTCCATCTTTGTGTCCATTTAGTTCCCATACGTGAGTGAGAACATGTGGTATTTAGCTTCCTGTTTCTGAGTCAGTTCACTTAGGATGATGATCTCCAGCTCCAACTATGTTGCTGCAAAGGGCATGATTTCATTCTTTTTTTTATGACTGCATAGTATTCCATGATGTATATATACCACATATTCTTTATCCAGTTCATTGTTGGTGGGCACTTAGGTTGGCTCCATGATTTTGCTGTTGTGAACAGTGCTGCAATGAACACACAAGTACAAGTAATCTTTTTATATATTGATTTGTTTTTCTTTGGGTAGATCCCCAGCAGTGGGATTACTGGGTCAAGTGGTAATTCAATTTTTGGTTCTTTAAGAAATCTCCATACTGTTTTCCATAGAAGCTGAACTAGTTTACAGTCCCACCAACAGTAAAGGAGCATTCTCTTTTCTTCACAACTGTGCCAACATCTGTTGTTCTTTGACTTATAATAGCCATTCTGACACACATTTCATTGTGGATTTAATTTGCATTTCTTGTATGATTAGTGATGTTGAGCATTTTTTCATGTTTGTTGGCTGCTTGTAAGCCTTCTTTTGAGAAGTGTTTATTAATGCCCTTTGCCAATTTTAAATATGGTTACTGTATGTAGTGTTTTATAACTTATTGTTTTGTTTTTTGTTCTTTGAGTTGGAGTTTCACTCTGTCACCCAGGCTGGAGTGCACTGGCACACTTGTGGCCACCGCAGCTGTGACCTGCTGGCCTCAGGTGACCCTTCTACCTCAGCCTTCCAAGTAGCTGGAACTACAGGCATGTGCTACCTCGACCGGCTAATTTTTTGATTTACTGTACAGATGAGTTCTCACCAAGTTGCGCTGGCTGGTCTCAAACCTGGGCTCAGGCAATCCTCTCGCCTTGACCTCCCACTGCGCCCAGTCATTTAATAACTTATAAAAGCAAACACAGTAGGTACAGCAGTCTTCCCCACCTTATCCACAGGGGATAGGGTCTGAGACACCCCCAGTAGATGCCTGAAACCACGGATAGTTCCAAACCCTCTATGTACTAAGTTTTTTCCTATACTTACATATCTGTGATAAAGTTTAATTTATAAATTAGGCACAGAACTCTTGCACTTTAGGTTCATTATTAAGTAAAGTAAGGGCAAGTGACTCATGGGTAGGTAACACATACACAGTGTAAAGATACTGGACCAAGGAATGATTTGGGTCCTGGGTAGGATGGAGTGAGGCAGTGTAAGATTTCATCACACTAGTCAGAACAGTACATAATATAAAACTTATCAATCATTTATTTCTGAAATATTCCTCTTAATATTTCTGGACTGTAGTTAACCATGAGTTACTGAAACCATGGAAAGCAAAATTTCAAAAAGGGGGGAAATACTGTACTCTTTATTTACTTTTCTTTAACTCAGCATAATTATTTTGGGATTCATCTCTCATAAGTGGACCTTGAACAATTAACATAATACTATAAGAAAGGGATTAGCAGTAGTGGGAAACTTCCAGGGGAAGGGGGTGGGATTGGCAGTTGAGGGAAACTGCCAGGGGAGGAAGGGGCACCTCATCAACAAGGGTACCTGCATAATGAACATTTGTATACCTAACCCTGAATTGTACCCCACATCTTTAAAATTAAAAAAGAAATACTCATCAATGTCACATGTGTATTAATAGCTCATTCTTTTTCATAGCTCAGTAGTGCTCCATTGTACAGATATACTACTTTTATTTTTTCCTTCATCTCTTGACACTTGGGTTGTTTCCAATTTTTGACAATTAAAAACAAAGCTGCTACAAACAGTAAAGTACAAGTTTTTGATTGAATATATATTTCCTTTTCTCTTGGGTAAATATCTATGAGTGAAATGCCTGCATCATATGGTAGGTACAAATTTAAAGTTTTAAGAACCTATAAAACTGTTCCAAAGTGCTTGTACAACTCTACATATACAATGTAAGTGAATGACAGCACCTGTTACTCCATATCCTCACCAACACTGTACTGTCAGTCTTTATATAATGTTAGCCATTTAAATAGGTATGAGGAATACCTCACTGTGGTTTTAACGTGCACTTTCCTAATTACTAACCAATGTTAAGCACATTTTTATGTACTTATTTGCTGTCCTTATATCTTCTTTGGTAAAGTGTCTATTCAAGTCTTTTGAATATTTTTTATTAGTTTTTTAAAAATTGAGTTGGATAGTTCTTTCTGTATTCTATAGATAAATTATCTGTCTGATATATGCTGTGGCTTGTCTGTCACTCTCTTCTACAGTCATTTATATACACCCTTTCAGTGTGAATATCCACATATCCAACAGAAATGATGTTTAATGAAGGGTTTTCTCAGATCCTGCTGGGATATGCATAATATATGATACACATACTATATTAACTTTCCCAAACTCAAAAGTCCTAAACTCTAAAATACATGTGTCATTAAGAGTTTTAGATGTGAAATTTGTATATCTACCTTCTTCCTGGAATTTTGTCTGTACTATGACTAATAACTTCCTACTGGTTCTTCAAAACTCTCTTGAGGTACTATCTCATCTCTAATGTCAGCACTAACTTCCCTTTACCCAAGTACCAGCTCGGTGTGTATAAATCATTAAGCATTATTTATGGACTGACACTATGAACTAGGCACAGTATTAAGGGGAAAAAGTGGTAGAAATATATATATAATAACACCTATGCCTATATTATTTTTGTTGAGCACAATGTGTGGTATACTGTCTATACTCAGTGATCTATCACAGAAACAAAAAACTAAGTGCCACATGTTCTCACTTATAAGCAGACCCTGAACATTTATCATAACACTATAATAAAAAGTTTGGCAGTAGTGGGACACTGCCAGGGGTGGAAGGTAGGTAACATAACATCAATATGGGTACCTGATCTCAAACCAGTCAAAGCAGGGACCAAAGGGAGGCCCAAACTTTACCTGTATAATGACCACTTATCCACCTAATCTTGAATTGTACTCCATATCTAACTAAAATAAAATAAAATAAATAAGATGTGTTCAATAAGCCTTTATTGAGATAAATGAAATCTAGAGGTATTTATTAAGGATATAAAGAAGATTTTACCAGGGGTTAGCAAACTATGGCCAGTGAGCCAAATCAGGTTGGTGGCCTATTTTTGTATGGCCCCTGAGCTAAAAATTATTTTTACGTTAAAAAAGTTAGACAAATAAATTGACAAAGATCCACTGTTTGTGCCCCTAACAAGCATTAAGTATTTACTCTTGGCTCGTTACAAAAGAAAAGTGTGATGATCCCTGCTTTCTACTACGATTCACTGGTGAACAGGAAAATTTTTGCAAAAAAAAAAAAATTCCAAATTGAACATAACCCAGGGATAATGGCCTTATAACATAAGATATAATGCACATTATATTATCATTAAACAACAAAAATATGAATTATGCTAGTGCATGGAAAAATCTAAAAGCCTGAATCTGTGGGGGCTGGCCCAGCCTGAGGCTGGCCAGGATCCTCAGGCTGCCAGGGAAGGCCTGGAGGTGGGACAGGCTCAGAGACTGAGTCTACCAGGCACATCTGAAGCCTGGGAGTAAGTGATCTGGCATGTCAGTCTTCAGGTACTGGTATAAAGTCAGGGCTTTGTGGGGACCTGCCTGGTTTTACAGCAATGAGCATGATTTTGGGGTCCCAGAGAGAGTCTGGTACTCACTACCCTCTCCATTCCCAAAGCGAAGGGCATCTCTCTCCAGACTGTGCTGTCTCAGATTGAGGGAGGAGTGCTGTAAGTAATGTAAAACTGTCCTCTTGACCCTCTTCAATATGTCTTTTCTTATTTCTGAGCTACACTGTGGTGTTGCAATATCTCTCTTGCTTTCCTTAGTTCTTCTTATGGCATTTTTATGCACAGATAACTGTTCAAATTGATGTTTCCTCAGGGAGATGTGCACTGAAAAGTCCTATTCTTCTATTTTGCTGATATCTGGATCTAATCAAGTCTTAACATTTTAGTTGTTGTTTTGATAATCTTAATCTTGGTTATATGACACTAAAAACATACTCACATGTAAAAATTTTAAAGAAGCTGTATAACTCACCCAACTATTTGATAAATATCTTCAGATCTTCCTTGGCGTAACTTTAATATCCAAGTTCCTGGGTTTGCTTTTAATTGAAAATATCCCTTGTAAGATAAGAAAAAAAACAATCATTGAGTTATAAGACTAAAAACATATCCAACTGTTCATGTAAGACTATATGAATTATCTAAAAAAAAATTTACTGTGAAATGAACAAATTCTATAAATCAATTGCAAGTAAAGAGATTTTACAATAACCTATAAAAGTGTATTATGAAAGTATGGTTTCCCCCATTTTTAGACAATTTAGTTATCTTTCTCAAGGAATCAATTCATTTTACTATTGGGAAAACTTAGAAAATTTTACCAAAATGTCTGGTTAAATAAGGTCCATTAAATAACTTACAAGATTGACCATCACTATTGTATCAAACATAACAGGTTTATTTTTTGTGCCTAGTGTAAACTGCAGACCCCGAGGAGGTTGTTCTGTCCTTGTATCAAAACAATGTCCTTCGAGTAGTAGATATTCTAGTTCATATTCTGCTGTAACAGTTTTCTCAATCTGTGGAGGAAACGTCATTATTTTTGGTATTAGACATCCTCATTGGGGGAAAAAAAAAGAAATCCTCATTAATACAAATTTTGTAATAAATAAATGTGATTATTTTAATATTAGCCAACATATTTTGGTGGGTAACTTCAAGTCTTTCTTTTATGCATGAGTGAACTTAGGAGTTAAATTGATTTATACAAGACCAAAGCTCAGGATAAATTTTTTTCTCTCTCATATCATTGGCTCTACTCCAGCGTCATGCTGTGTACCAGTATAACCAAGCAGGAAAGATTTGAGCACGGATGGGTGCTACGTAACTTACACTATTTAGAAGATCCCTTTAAGACAGATTAGATGGGAAATTCCTTAAATAGTCTGCTTCAGTTTGCTGTTGCCCTGAACAGGTTATCATATTGGCTTTCTTGCAATTCAAAAAATTAATGCCCATAATTAATTAGATTGGTTATAAAATTAATCTAAAATTAGTTTTTAAAATTAATGTTAAAAATTAATCGTTTCACTTCCAGAGTGGAAAGAGGAAGCACCTAGAGAATAAACATTTATATAACTATCAACATATTGATTTCCAGTTCTTGTTTTCATAAATTTTCTAAGAAAGTATAACCTGCTAGTTTATTATATGTAATTTTCTAAGAACATATCTCTGTATCTATAAGCATTTTTTTTTTTTTTTGAGTTGGACTCTCACTCTGTCGCCCAGACTGGAGTGCAGTGACGTGCTCCTAGCCACCGCAACCTCAACCTGCTGGGCTCCAGCGATCCTTCCGCCTCAGCCTTCCAAGTAGCCGGAACTACAGGCGCATGCTACCATGCCTGGCTCTTTTTGATGTATTGTAGAAACGAGGTCTTGCCAAGTTGCCCGGGTGGGTCTCGAACCTGCGGGCTCAGGCACTCCACTTGCCTCAGCCTCCCAAAGTGCTGGGATTACAGGCTGAGCCACCAAGTCCGGCCATATAAGCATTTTAAAAAATGGCTGGATGTTCCAACTGCTTCCAGATTTTTCTCTACTGCAAATGTTATAATAAATATTTTAAGAATAAAACTTTTCCTCTACCTCTATGAGCACTATAACCAAATATGAAAATAAATCAGCTGGGCATGGTGGCTTATGCCTGTAATCCCAGCACATTGGGAGGTGGAGGCAAAAGGATTGCCTGTGCCCAGGGATTTGAGACCAGCCTGGGCAACTTGGTGAGACTTTGTCTCTACGATAAATAAAAAAATCAGCTGAGTGTGGTGGCACACGCCTGTAGTTTCAGCTACTTGGAAGGGTGAGATGGAAGGCTAATCTGAGCACAGCAGGTGAAGGCTGTGGTGGCCATGATCCGGCCATTGTACACCTGCCTGGGTGACAGAATCAAACTCTGACTCAAAAAAAAGGAAATCAAACAGTAAGTGATTTTCACAAAGTCTGGGAATTTTGCTGAGTACATTAATTAATTAAAGATATAATTAAAGGGCAACCCCCTTGGGTCCCACTGTGGGAGTTTTTCTGTCCTCTCAATAAATTTTGCTTTCTTAAACAACAAAAAAAAGAGATATAATTAAAGACAGTGATGCTATCTATACCAAATTTTATTTCACAATGTAGGTTTTCTACACTATTGTTTAGTATGTTTAGGGTGTTTCTCTTTCTGAGGTTTCAGTTATCCATTATCACCTGTGGTCCAAAAATATTAAATAAAAAATTCCAGAAACGAACAATTCTTAAGATTTAAACTAACACTGTTTTGTGTACTGTGATGAAATCTCACACTATCCTGCTCCATCCCACTCAGGATGTGAATCATCCTTTTGTCCAGGGTCTTCATACTGTATACACTCCCTGCCTGTGAGTCACTTATTAACCAACTTGGTTACCAAAACCACTTTGTGGTATTGCAGTGCTTGTGTTCAAGGAACTTTTATTTCACTTAATAGTTGCCCCAAAGTGCAAAAGTAGTGATGCTGGCATACTGTTATAATTATTCCGTTTTATTATTAGTTATTATTGTTAACCTCTTACTATATCAAATTTATAAATTAAACTTTACTACAGACATGTATGCACAGGAAAAAAGATTTGTACATAGGGTTCAGTACTATCCACAGTTTCAGGCATCCACTGAAGGTCTTAGAACATTTCCTCTGTGAATAAGGGGGGACTTCTGTAGTGTAAATTTTCTGACATATAAGTTTGTTAAGTTTTAGGTTAAACTGCTAAGTTTTGTAGAGGGGATAAAATGCTCCACTACATATGCTATCTTTCCCTCCATTTTGTAAGTATTTGATGGTTTGAAATAGAAATTTTATATATTATGCACTGGGAGAATAAACTGAAGCTAAGATAAACTGTGTGTTTGTCTAATTTTCTTCATTAATAATATAGTGTTTAGGGTCTCTATAATATCTCTGGCAATTAAAAAGGGATTTCTTGACAATTATATTGGTGATGAATGTGTCATTGATAAAACTGATGTCAAAATTTTTTATATTTCAGAGGGGACTAATACATTTTTCTGTGAATCTATTTTAACATAGCCATATCCTGTTTCCTGTTAGCAATCTTTTCTTTTTTTTTCCCCCAGAGTCTCACTCTGTTGCCCAGTCTGAAGTGCAGAGGCACAATCCTGGCTCACCGCAGCCTCCAACTTCTGGGCTCAAGTGATCCTTCCAATTCAACTTTCTGAGTAGCTGGAACCACAGGTGTACACTGCTACACCCAGCTAATTTTAGAATTTTTTTTTGTAGAGATGAGGTCTCACTATGTTGCCCACGCTGGTCTCAAACTGGAACTCAAGCAATTCTCCCACCTTGGCCTCTCAAAGTGCTGGGAATACAGGTGTGAGCCACTGCACCTGGCCCCTGTTAGCAATCTTTTATTTATTTCTCTCTACTGGGTAAATACAACCATCACCATTGTGTCAGGTATTTTTATATCTTTCAGATATATGCTATGATAAAATATAATCAGACAGTCATTAGACACAGTTCTAACAGTAAGCTTTGAGAAGAGCAACATCTGAAGCCCAGGTAAAAGTAACTGTCTCACTTTTGGCTCTCCTATAACCACTTTTGTCACCTTTAGTTATAGCATTAGTGCTGGTTGTGCAATAGAGTCTTTGTAGTTACAATTATGTGAACAGAGTCCTACACTAAGGAAGAATTTTTCTAGATTAAGTTTTTTTTTCCAGGTGTTTATGTGACGTTCAGGAATTAGATGTACCTAGGAGCATATGCAAAAGTTAGTGTATAGTGGGAAATCTCTCATTATTAGTCTCATTTTTGCTAGAGTGCACTTTTTCCCTTTACTTAAAACTCCTCTGTACTGTAGCAAATGCCTTTTTTATCTTTTTCTAAGATGGTTACAGATAATATTATAAGTATCTACAGCACAAATGGGAAAAAGGAGCCTGAGAGGTAGCGGACTTTTACACATGCTAGAATTCATAATTTCCTTCTGTTTATTCACCTAACCTATGAAGACAAAGGAAATCATTTCCTTTTTAGTGTTCTGACTTTAGAATCCGTTACTGTTCATTTGTACAGCTTCTAAAAAGATACCATTAGATTTGCTACTTACTACCAAAAAAGTATAATTAATCTCTATTAACTGTTTAATAGCTGCAGAACATTTTCACCAGCAGACTCAATTTAAAATCTTTTCTAAGTTGTACTAATTCTACCATTACAAATTTTTCATGCTTTTGGCTAGAGTCTCTAAAGTTATCGATTTATATTGCCGTACTCTCTTCATGAAGAAACCATAGATTCTGTTAAGAGATCTAACTGGTCATGGAGAAAACATGGGAGTTTTTCTCTATGTCTTGCCAAGTTTATTGTTGAACTTTTCCTCATATATTGCATCATTTTGCTGCCTTCCTATTCTTTCCCTGATTTTGAAGGACTGATTTCAGATGACAGTTATGACTTTTAGGTTATTTTGTGGGAGGGTCAAGTCAGGGTAATGGTGACTATATTACAGGGAAGTGATTTAGAATTCCACAAAATCTACACAGTGGAGCAAAAGGAATTTGCCCAGAAGGACAATTTTTAGACAAAAAGTAACGCACGAGAAACAAATATTATGAACGATTTTAACCATACTATTACAGATAAATGTTTTTGCTTAAGTTCAGGCAATGGCTATATTCAAAGTCAAACATGATGAATTGGAAATAGGTCAGAGGGAGGACAATAAGGAGAAGGAATTATTTTCTCCTCAGTTTTTGGATACCAATCTAGGTAAACTCTCCTAAAATGCGTGTGTGCGTGTGCGTGTGTGTGTGTGTGTGTGTGTGTGTGTGTGTGTGTGTGGTTTCTGCATTCCTTTTCTCATTCCGTATTCAATATAACAGGTGAGGAAGAAAAGTCTGACTCACTAAACAAAGGTCATGTTGGAGGTGATGGGCAGCAGGTATACCCAGCCTGCAGTATACCAGCAAATTTTGTAATCTAGTCAGAACTGCTTTCTCTGGTTATGAGCTGTGAGGCAAAAAAATAAAAATAAAAATTTAGATGTAACTTCCTAAGTTAAAAACTAAACTTGAAGGGCAAAGTAGGTATTTAAGGATGTCATCCTAACTTGCCATGTGTCCGTCTCCATATTTTCTGCATTGCTCATCTTAAAGTCTTTGTAAGCTAGCCGCCTGGGGTAATATAAATGATAAAGGCATCTAGGGACTTGGAAAAACAGAGAAGCTGAATTGGAAAATTAGGAAAACTTAAAAATCAAAGGAAAGATGAAATCAGGAACTAGAGTTAAAAAGCAAATTCTGGAAAGCATCCAAAGTATGATGTATGCTTGCTGCAACTGATAAGAATTTATGCTGCTTCTCTTTATATGACCATACACAATAACTTACATCCTTTAAGTGAATATTATCAAGATCACAGTTGCTGTGTACTATTTCAACCAACCAGCCTTCTGGAGTAATCATGTTGAGGGTTAGGAGGGGTGATTCAGGAATATCCAAGAATTTTGCCACTGGTCCAAGAGAAGACATATCATTAGCCCCTAATATCAGTTCTGGTTCCAGAACAAAACGGTAAAAGCTGTTGATAAAACACAAAAATATAGACTGTGACCAAAACTGAGATTATTATTTCTTCTAAAATATTTTAAAACTGAAAATGGCTTAATGACAAGAAACACAAAGGACTAAACACACATTCTAAAGCTTGTAAATAATAGGCAATTTTTATTTGGTTGACACTATTATCTATTATGAAGCTATATATACCATATACTTTTGTTAATTATTCCTGAATGAACATGATTAGAATCCCTCTAAGATACACCTGACTTATGTGCAGGTTCTAGCAGTTTATGATATGAATTGTACTATGACTTGTATGCATTCGTCTTCAAAATCTTACCATGGCCTATTTGTCAGGTATTTCATTAACTCTTACCACCACTAATAATATGAAGATAAATGACAGCCCGAAAACAAGTGAAGTTCAAGTTGAAATTCTAGTACCGATTTTAAAAAGGTTATTTAAAACAAACAGGATTAAGTTGAAAGCAGCTTTGAGGCTTATCTGCAGTTTTACTGTATCTTGCCCTTATCCCTCAATATCATGCATAATAAGAATTAGTCACGTTATTGAGAATAGTGACTTTTGCTCTTTTGAGACAGCAATCGAGATGTCAGCTGTGCTGTTATTCTCTCAAGATTCAATAAGGGATGGGATCTACTTTCAGGTTCACCCAGTTCAACAAGGGCTGTCTGAGTGAGGGCTACAGTTCCTCCTAGGGACTGGCTGGAGATACCCTCAGTTGCTTCCCGCAAGGGCATCTCTAGCATGCTTCATCAGAGAAGCACACAGAAGAGCCAGAGAGAGAATGCTGGCAAGACAACAGTCACAGTCTTGTAAAACCTAACTGCAGAAGAGCAATTTCATCGTTTTGCCACATTTTGTTCATGAAAAGCAAGTCATGCTGGGCTCGGTGTCTCAGCCTGTAATCCCGTGCTTTGGGAGGCTGAGGTGAGTGGATGGACCGAGCCCGCGGGTTCAAGACCTGCCTGGGCAACTTGGTGAGACCTCATCTCTACAATAAATCAAAAAAATTAGCCGGATGTGGTAGCACATGCCTGTAGTTCCAGCTACTTGGAAGGCTGAGGCGGAAGTATCGCCAGAGCCCAGCAGGTCGAGGCTGCGGTGGCTGGGAGTGAGTCACTGTACTCCAGTCTGGGTGACAAAGTGAGAAACCAACTCAAAAAAAAAGAAAAGCAAGTCACTAGGTCCAGACATCACTCCAAAAGAACTTAGAGTGTGAATCCCATGGGGTAGTGATCACCGAAAGCCATGTCATGCAGGCAATAAGAACAAACAAAAAGAGATGTAAGAAGACACAGGAGTGAACAGTCATGAAGTAAATGTACAAAACAAGTACTTGGTACCATCAAATGCAGCAGAAATGTCAAGACAGAAATATCCCATGGTTGTTGCAAACAGCAATTTATTTGAGATTTAGTAAAAACAATTTCAGTGGCAAAGACAAAATTAAAGTGAAACTGCAGTAAAAGGTACAGTGAATGAAAGATGAAGACAGAGTATGACCACTCTAAAGAAGCTTAGATAAGAAGGAGTAAAGAAGAGGAAAAAAGTCAGGACTCTGGAGGAGAGGAAGCTAAGGGAAAAACCTTTCAAAAAAAAAAAAGACAACTGAATAACTTTAAGGACTGAAAGGAAAAGGATAATAGAGAGGTTAAACACATGGAACAGAGAGAACATGTGATAAAGCAAGGATCCAGAACAAATGGGAAAGCATGAGATCAAAACAGAGAGGGACTATTCACCTAAAAAGGGGAAAGACACCTCATTCTTCTCTTGTAACACAGAAAGGTTGGGGAGGCAGAGGAAAGAAAGTAGGAAGTTGAGGGAATTCCTGCCCATAATTACTCTTATTTCTGAGAAGAATATGTTTACTGAAAGGAAAGGACTGGGAATAAACATGTAAGCTAGCTTACTTGATATAATGCTACTATATAAATAAGATTCTGTTGAATTACTTGTTTAAAAAATGATACCTTGATTGTACATTCTATTTAGTACATTAAGTGTTATTTTGCCAGAGAACGCAACTATTTTCTTCCCAGTAGATTATGCTTGCATATATATTCAATATGCCTAGCTTTTAAAGTTTTTGTTCAGATTTACAAAGGCATGCGACAAAATTTGAAATGCAAAAGATAAGTGTGAAAATTGAGTAAAATATACAGACAAGAGTCTTGGGGGGCAATGAATATGTCTTAAATCTTCATTTAAAATTTCCACATTTTCCATTTTATTACTTTCCAAATATTAAAAATACCTATCATGTTTAAATATCTGCTCAAAGCGATAACTATAGTATGTCAATTTTAACAAATACAATTTGAAAAGTAAACAAGAAATTAACTGAATGCTACTTTTGTCTTGTAGGTGTATTAATATATGTTCTGTTTAGAGTTACATAATTATACAGAGAAAAATATATTACCAAGCATTAAAAAGCTACACTAGGCTCAACCTGTAATCCCAGCATTTCGGGAGGCCAAGGTGAGAGGATTGCCTGAGCCCGGGAGTTCAAGAACAGCCTGAACAACTTGGTGAGACCTCGTCTCTACAGTAAATCACTCCCTCTCTCTCTCTCTCTCTCTCTATCTCACACACACACACACACACACACACACACACACACACACACACACACACACACAAGCCGGGTGTGATAGCATGCATCTGTAGTTCCAGCTATTTGGAAGGCTGAGGTGGAAGGACCGCCTAAGCCCAGCAAGGTCGAGGCTGCAGTGGCCTTGAGTGTGCCACTGCACTCCAGCCTGGGCGACAAGAGTGAGACTCCAACTCAAAAAAAAAAAAGCTATACTAGTACAATGGTGCATACCCTTTTTTCTGCTCAATGACAAGTGAAGGATATCGAACATTCCTATCAGTAAGAGTGGCTCACAATGATAGTAATTCTGACCCAGAAAGAAGAGGAAGGGTATATTTTTCTCCTCTCTAGAGAGACAATGTTTTTCTAATGGAACACTACTAATGAGAACTGTTTATGTATAATTATAAACATTTTTTTAATATCACTGACAGATTATTCTAAACTAACTGCATCCTAATATCCCAAAATAGTAAATGTGACACTAAAGATTATTTTGATAATTCTGTTCTGAATAAGTATTGCATGCATAGATATACCAAAAATGGTTTAATTCAACCTCATGTCCCATTGACATATTCCTAAATCACATTTCTGAAAATACCTATGAATAAATATGAATCCACATAAATCTGTAACTAAGATTAGATCAGTTGCTGGGTTATTTTAATTTTATATCTAGTTTACATCAATTAAGATTTATAATCTGTCTGACAATTTATTTCTGTGAAGCATCTTGTGACGAGAAAAAAAAAATCAGGCTCAGTAACATTGGCCTTTTTTTGTCTTAGCATTTCCAAATTTTTCAAAATGAAATTATGTTTTCACTCAGACTCACCTCTCTAAAGGGGCTTCTGAAAGCTTATCCCTACAGTTCATGAACAATTTTATCTTCATGTTGATAATCTTGCCAAGTACCTATCAGAAAAAAAATTTCCATATTTGATATTAAATTAATACCAATAGTTAACATTTATTACACATTTGCTATGTATCAGACACTACACTAATACTTTATAATCACTACTGCATTTGATCCTCACAATGCCCTTCTGAGGTAGTAGTTTGGCAGCAGAGACACAGAGAGATTAAGTAATTTGTCCAAGGTCACAGTAAGTCATGACAGACGTAAGATTTGAACCCAAGTTGTTTATTTCAATGCCTCAGAATTATGCTGTCTGCCTTCTGCCTAAAGTGACTTTCTTTCATAGTATCTAAATTTCCTTAGTATCAAAGAACAAGTAAATCCGTTACTAGAAACTCAACCTGCAAATACAAAGGCATGACTTCATAATTAGCAATACTAGCAAGGGCATCCCGGTTCTTTTAAAATTTCATCCTACATTTTAAAGAGATGCAGGAAATTCTTGACTAACATACAAGTAAAATACTCTATTTTCTTGTCTTTTTATTTCCCTGGAACATAGGAAAGAGAGAAGAATTATGAATTTTGATAGTTCTTATCATCTTCACATAGGCAAAAAATTAGTGAAGATTCGAAAGCTGTTAGATAACAAAGAATATAGGTAAAGGGAGAAACAATAAAACAGATACACGTAACAGAAAGAATACAGGTTTCATGAGGAATAGGAACACATAGACCAAGGATTTAAGAGATTTGAGTTTTGTGTTTTTTTTGAGTTGGAGTCTCACTCTGTCGCCCAGACTGGAGTGCAGTGGCCGCTCCCGGCCACCGCAGCCTCCACCTGCTGGGCTCCGGCGAGCCTTCCGCCTCAGCCTTCCAAGTAGCTGGAACTACAGGCGCGCGCTACCATGCCCGGCTAATTTTTTGATTTATTAGAGATGAGGTCTCACCAATTTGCCCAGGTGGGTCTCGAACCCGCGGGCTCAGGCAATCCACTCACCTCAGCCTCCCAAGGCGCAGGATTACAGGCTGAGCCACTGAGCCCGGCTGAGATTTGAGTTTTAATTCCCATTCTATTACTTGTCATATTTGCTACTATGGAGGTCATTGAATTGCTGTTTTTTGTTGAGCCAGTGTATTTCTTAAGTATTACATGAAACACTACTTGTTTCTTCCTATAAATTAGCCTTTTACAAAGAAAGAAATAAAGTTGTTCAGAAATAAAGTATTCTATTATTTCCAAAGATGTAAACTGGAATGCAGTTCTACATTTTGTAACTCTGTATAGTTCCATATTTCTTACTGCTAAATTCTACCTTTACATAAAAACTTTCAAAGTTAAATCATTTAAAAAATAATTTTCCATAGAAATAGGAGCTTTGTACACTAAAAAGCATCATACTAGCTCTACTTTCAGATATGATTACTGACTGCTGTTTTTAAAGAATAATCTGAATAGGGTATTTCAAAAAGTACAAATTTGTAAACACAAAGTAGTGACCTCATAATAACACTGGTAAGGGTTTCCTGGTTCTTTTGGAATTTCATCCTACATTTTAAGAGATGTAGGAAGTTCTTGACTAACATACAAATAAAATACTCTATTTTCTTGTCTTATTTCCCTGGGGCATAAGAAATAGAGGAGGAATTATTAATTTTTATAATCCTCATCTTTACTTGGGCTACAAGATAGTGAAGATATGAAAGCTATTAGAAAACCAAGGTATAACAAATGATAGAAGAAAGAATGGTTAAGTCAGCTAAGGAATTAAGTCTGTCTTATGCATTTCATATGCTAAACAGCAGGAATGACAAAGTTTTCCAAAATTATTTGTCTCCATTAATAAATACACTTATAGCAGATTTTTTTTTTTTTTTTTTTTTTTTGAGTTGGAGTCTCACTCTGTCACCCAGACTGGAGTGGAGTGGCTGCTCCTGGCCACTGCAGCCTCGACCTGCTGGGCTCTGGCAATCCTTCCGCCTGAGCCTTCCAAGTAGCTGGAACTACAGGCACGCACTACCATGCCCAGTTAATTTTTTGATTTATTGTAGAGATGAGGTCTCACTAAGTTGCCCAGGTGGGTCTCGAACCCGCAGGCTCAGGCAATCTACTCACCTGAGCCTCCTAAAGTGCGGGCTTACAAGCTGAGCCACCGAGCCTGGCTTATAGCAGATATTAATAATCCTTTTTCCAATATGATTTCGTAATACACACTAAACTCTAATAACAATTGCATTTTGAAATTTTGATAAAATATATACCAGAATCACATGGCTTGATAACATATTTCTACCACACTTGATATCTAATTACTTTCACCTGTTTCCAAAAGTAAACTCAACTGCCAAAGGACAAATAGTTTCCACAATTTTGACTATCATTAGAAAAACATACAGCTTTCTAACGTAACTAGCTTATTCAAATTTAACTACTGAAAGCTGCATTATAATCTGAACCTCTGAAATTTTCTGTAAAATGGAAAGCCACATAATGTTCTTTTGGAAATTGACAGCTGCCTTTTAACTTTTCATATTCCCCTACTCTCTCATGAAAGAGTTTCCAGGCTTCTGGCCATAGTTTCATTAAGTGCAGCCAGACGACTGGCCACATTCTGGTCAGTGAGAAGCAACAGGACAGAATATGTCCAGCTTTGGTGTTGTACTCTTGTTCTCCCCTTCCTGCTGGCAGAAAAACAGACATGATGTTAAGAGCCTGAATAGTGATCTTAGACCTCTAAATAACAAGGTGCTTCATGATAGATCAACAACTCAACAGACAGTACCTGGGTCCCCCACAGTGTACCTGCCTTAGCAACCCCAGGCAGCTTATACTTGAACTGTAAAATGAGAGAAAGAAACTTCAGTTTGAAGGTACTGTTATTTAGGTCTGTTAAAGTGGCCAAACCTATTGAATGTTGGCTAACATTACTTATTGTACTTTAAGTTGTACCTAATTAAACTTAAGCTTCAGCTTCTCCAAAAGCCATCCTTCAAAACACAAGAAAGACCTCTGAATTAGTCTGTTTGGGCTACCATAACTAAATATCACAGATTGGGTGGCTTAAGCAACAGAAACGTATTGCCTCATAGTTCTGGAGGTGGGGAATTCCAAGATCAACAGAAACATATTGCCTCATAGTTCTGGAGGCGGGGAATTCCAAGATCAAGATGCTGGTCAATTTCATTTCTGGGGAGAGCTCTCTTCCTGGTTTGCAGGTGGCTGCCATGTCATTGTGTGCTCATATGATCTCTTCTTTGTGTGATGTCTCTCTCTTCATCTTCTTCTAAGGCCACCAGTTGGATTATGACCAAATTTAACTTTAATGACCTCCTTAAGATCCTTGTTCCATATATAGTTACATTGGGGGTTAGAACCTACAACTCACAGAAACACATTTCATATGTTGAAATACAAATTTTGTGGGGAATACAATTCAGTCCATGGCAACACCTAACCTCAACAGTGTTGTAATACCACTTCATTTTCTACATTAAAATATGGCAATCTATTATGAAATAAGAATCAAGAGCACAGATATTTGGTTATACTTAAAAAGACTTGAAAAGACTATAAAATTCAACAAAAGTATTTAGTCTAATTTATATTATCTTACAACCAACAACTGTGCCATCTTCTGTGCTTCTCTTGTGAGTGGATCAACAATAGCAATAACTTCAAAGATCATATCATTCTCTTGAGGATTCATCTTTATAATGCTAGGAAAATAGAAGAAGAAGAAGGATGATTTAAGTTCATACAAATATCCAATTAATCAATTATATATTCTCATAAATTGCTTTCTTACTAGATTTAAAAAATCCTGGTTATTTCACCAATATTTTTAAATTTGCAAGTCTAATGTTTGTGTTTAACAAATTACAAAACTGAAAAGAATTAGATAAAGTGAAAATAAGAGTTTATGAATGAGTGATTTTTAAAAAAACCTTTCAAAGAACAATTCTATTAGTGTAAAATGTCGCAGGTTGTGACCAGATGGCTGTAGTCACAGGTGGTGAAAGAATTCACCCAAGTCAGATTAGAGTAGAAAAAGAGGTTTATTGAATATATTGCCAGGAAGACTGATAGCAGGCAGGACAGCAATAAGGGTACTATATGCACCCAGTCAGTGGCTTGAGGTGTCTTCACAGTGGAGTTGACTTCCTTTCTGGTTAGGGTCAGGAATCCCAGCATGCATTAGGGTTCCCACCATGCAAATGAAGCAGTTGTGACAGGCTGATGTTCGACTTTGACTGTATTCTATTCACTGATCAGCTGGAAGTTAACACAAAGATGGCTCATGTATAAAATGGCTTCCAAATAAAATCTCTGAAATAATTGTAGGCCCTCGAAATTCTCATGGATCATATAATATAAAAAATAAAACCAAGATGCTTTTGTGTTAGTTGAAAATATTTCCTCAGATTTGAAAGTGATAGAATTGACTATTCACATTTTTGTTTAATTTACTATTTCAAAAAATCCACAAATTGTAACAGGGAAGTTCAGGAACAAAAACACCCAAATTAATTATACTTTTTTTGATCCCAGTCTTCCTCACTTATTTCTCTATGTCCTCTCCATTTTGTCTTTCAATGACCCAAAGTTCTAAATTAGAAGATAAACTAGTTTTTAAAGGGAAATTGCAAAATGATTAAAAATACAGAAAAGGCCAGTGGAGTTAGTCAATTCTATACGTAATATAATTAAATAGTATGTATTTGATTAAAAGTATAGAATATTTCAATTGAATTACTTTCTTAACACTCTAATTATATAGGAAGCATTTTTTTCTGAGATGTAGAATAAATGAATTATATATTTTATATGCAATCAAGGAAAAAATATTACTAAATCAAGAGGTACACATGTAGTTACAGGAATATTAGCCTTCTTTGGTACAGAAGGCTTTCTGCAGTGAAAGAATTAATTGCTCCAGCAATTAAAAGCTAATATAAACATTTACTTCAAACATGGATTCTCTGAATAGAAAACCGAAAGACACTTTACATGTAGTTGACATGACTTGAATGTTAAAATAAGAGTGGCAGAGTCAGAAAACAGATCTTGCTGAGTAATTATTAGAAACAGAGACTACATATCAGATGTTCTAATATTTAAGTGACTCTACCACTGTTGCTTCCTTTAGCTACTCTGGTGAAAATTTTACAAATTACTGTCATATTGTAACACCACTCAAAACTAGTCATTTTTTGTATGCTTTTATGGCTTTAGTGAAAGGACAGACCAAGAGTGGAAAGCCATTTTTTATCTTATTCCTAAACCTTAATACAATGATGAGAAAGTAGAAGTTATATTTTGGAGAAATATATACTTTAGAAAAAAATTAACCTTGACAACTATGTCTTTTCAGAAACACAGACTTCCAGGTATCAGAGGTATCTCATAGTGGCAATCAAGCTTGCCTAGAATAAAGGGAATTTACAAGGTCTAAGACATCATGCATTGGGCAAGGATTGCAGAAGTCACAAAACTTGTAATTGCAAAAGTTATGACTGCTCAGAGGGGGCGCAGATGGGAATTCGATCTTCCAGTAAATTGGGTACTATCTACAGGGAAGCCAAGGATCCCCCAAAGCTACCCACTGGGAATGCCTAGAAGATAGCTCTAAGAAATGTCATTAGGGAAGGTACAGGAGCATGAAAATCCTAATCACACCTTTCTCTAGGGGCTGTGATAATGTGGGTGGACATTAGGGAATCTCTGTGTCACAGGCTCTCTAAGACATTTGCAGGTGGTCAATAAGGAAGTCACGTCTACCTGACTGCAACATCTCCAAGGAAAAGGATTTAAGCCAGGGCTCGAGGGGGCTAAGGGGCCGCACTCATCTAGAGTGTAGGTCCACTCCCTGTCTGTGAGAAGTGAATTATCTTAAATCTTTTCTTCTCTTACTTCTTTGTGTGTTGCAATTCTTTGCATTACTCGGATCTCTGAGTTATAAGCGCACACCTCTGGCACGCCAGCTCTGGGGGTGCTGTGTCTCTCCTTGCCTCTCCTTCTGCGCCTTCACCCTCACCCTATCCATACCCTAACATTTAGTATACATATTTATGGCCGCTTCCCCCACCCCGCCCTGCCTCAATCCCACTGTCCACAGAATTCACTAATTCTGTGAGATTATATGGCTCTCAGAATTCCATAGACTCCATCATCTAATTATGTGTACTGGTGCGGATTCAAGACAGTTGTCTGAGCAGAATCCTGAGCACCGACTGACCTAAAAAGGGGGCAGAACATCCTTTTTCTCATGCACTATTAACAACAAGGTGCTAACTCACCCTCCGCCACCTATTTAAGGAAATGGATTTGTATTCAACTGCCAAAAAGCTATTAACAGGCTTCATGCCATTAGCGAGGAAGAATAATGTCAAGCACACTGACAGTGAAGGGGTATAGGTAAATTTACCCCAAAATATGGCTTTTTGACACAAGGTCTCTCTGACCTGCTGCCTATGTTTAGATACAGAGAAGCGGCTTCCCCTCCCTGCTATTCATTATCTATTGCAGAAAAGAAAAGCAAGGTAAGACCACATGAGTAGACCCTCTTACAAGTATAATGTCTGTCTCTCAGGTTCATTCAAAGTCTACAGATAACTATTTGCAGGTCATTCTGTTTCTGTATCCATTCATTCTCCCAGTCATGTGTTGCCCCCAATAGAATTCCTGTTCCTCCCCCTTTCTCTCCCTCTCCTGTTTTACCAGAACAGAAGCCCTCATTCTTCCTGTTACCTCAAGATGGTACTTAAGTTTCTATAACTCATTGGGAAGTTGGGTTTTCACTCTGAAGGTTCCTATGTATACACGTTAAATTCAATTTGTATGTCTTTTCTCCTATTAATCAATCTTGCCTCATGCCAGTAATTTTTTTCAGCAAACGTTTAGGGGGCCAGTGGCCATGGCTCCCATAGTAGTCAATAGTTATTAAAGCTTAGATCAGAAAAAAACGGAGAACTGCTTTGAGTATATGCAGTTCACTAACTCTTACAGATATACTAAACACATTTCAAACAGATCTCAGAAACAAAGTTCTGAATTGAATTTTGTTATTATGTTATCAATCTATAAAATAGGTTAAGTTGTCTATTTTAAGAATGTTGAAGACAATGTTCTCTACATAATATCCTTTTTATTAAAGCTCTTGGGAGAAACTCTTTGGCTTCCTTCTTCTAAGAATAGTTACATTTCACCTGAACAACCAACTTCTCTTCCTCAAATGAACTTTACGAATTGTGTGAATGGAAAACTTAGAGCTAAAGTCACGGTATGTCATGGTGAGGCAGGGTAGCTAGTTCAGGTTAGGTATAGATAGATAAACATCTTGTAGGCAGGTTTTAGAAAGCTTTCAGAAATTTTTCTTACATTTTTACTGTAGGCCTAGTTGGAATGTGGACCTTCCAGCCTACTCTATCCCCTCAGCCAATCAAAAGAAAATCTCATCAGATGTAAGAATAAGACAGCTTAACCTTTCAATTCATGGTTTACTATAATAATCACTAAAGATCTTTCAGGTTCCCTGTTGAAGGTAGAAGCTGAATATCACCCCTTAACTAACCAAAGCCATACACATGATAATAAGACCATCTTTTTAGTTTGTGTATTCAAAAGTCTGGTAAGTCTCTACAAAGACAAAATGCATGTTCTGGAAAAGACCAAGCATTCCACCCCTCCTCCCAATGAAGGCACAGAGATGTCCATCTCTCTGCAGCAGCAGTTACCTGGGCTCTACCCTCTTTATCACATCAATCACTGTGAAACTGCACTTTTTGTCAAAAGCAAAAAGTGCAGTTTTTTCTTGCCCATGCCACCTCTAGCATGTCCCTCTAACTTTCCCCTCTTCTTTCTCTAATAAGCTTTGTTTTAAAACTATGCTGGCCACTCTGAAATGACTCTCAGGGTTGAGTCAGAGTCCATGAGTTTTGTACCACACCATACCTGGCATCGTTAGGCAGAAAGGTCATTACTGCTGCAGTCTGCAGTGCTTCCTTCAAGAAGTTTAGTATCACATACTATCACACAACTTGCATTTGTCATTGTCAGTTCTTGGGATGATGGGGTGAGTGGTTTAGAGTGGTCACAATAGCTATTTTTACTACTGGCAAAGATGTTAGAATATAAAAACCAAAGAGAATGGATAGAAGAAATGGGCTAATATAGAGATCTTTCAGAGCTGGGAAAAATATACATATTTGTACTTTTTCATTTTGTCACTTTAGTTCTGATTTTAATTTATACCTACCTTTTTCTTTTTCCTTTTGCAAACTTTCTAATTTAAGTTACCTTGTCAAATTTAAATATTTTTATAAGCTAACTTAAATTTTGGAAGGCAGAATTAAGAATAAACATATTAACACAGCAATAACAGACTTATAGTAACTGTTTTTAACATATTTTTCTAATTATTAAAAAATGCCTGCCTACAGACATAGAAGCAGAGTGCCAAATACATAATTCTGTGTTCACATATACATATATACATCCCACTAAAAAGCTATAAGTGAATGTACTTTATGTGATTATAGAAGTACATACATATTCTCATGAAATAATATAGACATAACTATAGAAATAGTATTGATAATGTATAAATTTAAATGAAAAGAAACTTAAAGTATTTGCTCATCTCTTTGGCATATTATACCAATGAAAGGACAAAAGATGGAGTTGATATACCAAAGAGCAGATATTTTAACACTGCTTAGCTCTGTCATGCTTTCTTAGCAAGTTATCTAGCTTGCCCTCTAATCACTAACAAAGGACAGAATCGGTGTCCTGGAGATAGCTAGTGATAATTGTCTTGCAACTCCCTAGGTACCGATTACTTTGCTATTCCAAGTATTTGTCTTTCAGTCAAAAAGCAGCCCTTTGTGACCTACATGACACAGACACCATCACATAAAGCAGTCATTCCTGACCTATCTGACACAGACTCCCATCATCACCATGGCAACAGTACCTGTGCTTACCTGCCACATTGTGATGATATAAAACAGACCACCACCCAATCACCTTAATGACATGCCCCTATCCAAGGAAAGTTAGTTTAAAGGCATTCAACCTCAAACAGCTGTGGCCACACTTTTGTTTCCCTAAGCTTTGGTCCCCTCCCTAACCTTAGGGAGATGAATCTTCTCTCTCTCTCTTTAATATACTTTCTAAATAATCTATATTTTCCAACCAAATTTCTGTGCAAGTCTTTGCATCTTACCCATGGCACTGGCTCAGCACACTGACCTATCCCACAGAACTAACAATTCTCACAGACTTAACAGTTTTGATGGTCCTAGTATGGGGATTTTTCTCCTTGTGGAGTATCCTCTGAGCACGCTCCCTCTCTTACTAGGTACTTGATTCCCTTTCTCTGTGACTTGCTCTTACTCTTATCACCTGTAACAAGCTATATCAAACAGACCTCTCTCCTTGTTGCCTCAGCCTTCTTCCAGTATGAAGCCATATCACCAGTGAGTCCATGCTCTACCCCCCCACCCCCCACTGGAAGGTCTGAAAGTGAGCCTGAGGAAGCTACTGTCCCTGTTTGGAAGTTTTTTCCTGGGGTTCTGAATAGAAATCTTGACGCCAAATCTTCCAAACACATGTAGGAGCAGCCCTGCTGCCGCCTCTGGTGGGTTGAGGGGATCAAGGGAACACCCTTTCACACTCGGTACCCACACCCCTAGGCTGATTGCCCTGATCCTCTTTTGAAATGCCAACTGAGGATGTAGATGGTTTCTGTTTTTCTGGCCCCTTAGAACTGATCTTAAGGCCATTCCCTCTCTCCCTTTAGGATTCCTCATGGGAAATCCTCAAAATGGGGTGGCTTAGGGCCTCTCCCCACTGAAATGTATTCTAGAAGGTCTCAGGACCCTTTCACTACAGGGTCTCTAAGGGGTTCCTCAATTCCAGCTAGGTGACCAGGAGGTGGGCCCAAAGCAGGTCTCTTGCTTCTGACACTCTTCAACTTGACCTCTATAGCTGCCACAAGGGCAAATGGTCCAAAGTTTTCAAAATGGTGTGCCACTCAGACTTCTTGTCCTTCCCGTGACATACTCCTTCTAACTCCTTCTTTAATTACTTTATCTCCTTCCTGCTTTCCCTCTAACAACTCAAATCCAGCCTTCTTGTCCCCCTCCACCACTGCCTGACCCATGCCAGTAGCGGCCCTGAGAACTGCAGCCACATGTGCTGCCTCCTTCCCCCACTTTAACTGCTTACACTGGCTCCAGAAGTCCCTTTAAACCTCTCAAACCTGTTCATCAGCTTCCCCTTTGAAAAGTAACAGGGACAAAAGATATTATTAAAGCTCATGTTCCTTTTTCTATGATAAATCTCTCTCAAATTAAATCTAAACTGGGACTATTAGCCCTCCTTCTGGACAAAAGCAAAGGGACCACATGTTAATTCACTAATCCTGTTAACTCACAGGAAAACAGCCTATTGTCATTTTAATCTGCTTTCCAACCAAATTTCCAAGTGTTCTAGTAAAATCTTACAAATCTACAGTGTGCTAAAATGTTAGTGCTAAACAACACCGGTGTTTGTTATATCAGGCTTACTAAAGTTTTTTGTTTTTTAAAGAGAGCTGAGTCACTTTGCTGTACCTGACTACCCCTCAACCCCACACAACAGGTACAGATTTAAATGCTGAGTATTTTCTGTGTGACACAATAAGGTATGGGAACTGAGTACTCGCTGTGTGACACAATGAGACATGAGAACTGAACACTATCATCTAGTTGTCTACACATCACAACTAAAACTGTAATTTAACAATTTATAAAGGGTCTTAACAAATTTGCCTGTTCAGAATTAGAAATAAACAGAGACAAATCATTCCACATCCATGTGGTCTGTTCACTGTACAGGGCTTTACATCAGACCATTAAAGACAAAAAAGTGGTCAAAGGTTTCATATGTGAAACATTTTTCTTGATTTACTTAATTACTTTACAAACAGGATTATATCCTATGGAGTATTAAATGCCCAACTTCAAAGGCTAGACTCAAAACTACAAATGCCAAACTTCCAACTACAAAAAAACTTTTGACATTGTTTTTAGCTGAGACATTAGAGAAACACAGAGTGTCAACGAGGAGGGTAACAGAACCACAGGGCCAAAAGAGGCACCCCAACTGGCAGATGCCATTAGTGACAAAGTTCCAATGGCCCAACAGATACCTGCTGAAAACAAACCTAAGGGGGATGGTGTTTCTGGGTATAGTCTGTGGGGACACTTGAAGGGTAGCTGTCCCTAGAAGACCTAAACCTCCAGGACCTTGTCCACTGTGTGGGTCACAGAGCCACTGGGGAGCAGGTGTGCCGTCTTCTGGCCCAGAAAATGGTGGCTATTGAGGATGCTTGAAAATCTACTAAAGTGCCTGGCACTGGCTCACCATCACCCCAACAACCCCCAGGTAAATATTAGGCACTGGAACCCAAATTGACTTCTTAATTAATGCCATTCATGTTGAAATCATATAGCCTTATCTTAATCAAAAGTTACTAAAAGGTTAATTCAAGTTATAAACATAAAAAGTTATCTATAAAAAGGTAAAAAAGAAACCAGAAAGCAAAAGAAAAATGTAAATCAAGTTTTTGGAAAAAATAAATATAAATAAATAAATAAGTAAACAAATAAAGTTGTTGGTATAAAAGTATGTTTTTGGTAAGAAAATACAAAAATTTTAGTTTTTTTCCTATAAATTTACCATTAATATCAGTTACACTAATGCTAGACCAAAATGCTACTCAGAGATAAAACATGAGTCTCTTAATTGACAAACTCCAGAATAAACAACAGGAGGGAGAGGAAGAGACAAATTCAGTTAGCCTTCTGTTGCCTTTGTTACAAAAAGCAAGATTTTTTTTTTTTAACTTTTCAAAATCTTTTGACTAACACTTTGGCTAAATAAGTAACTTTTACAATGGCCTGTAATCCTGTGTTATAATATTATGCTTTTAAAACCTTTAATACTTCAGGTTCTCAATTCAGTCTCTCTAGGGTGGGGTAAGAACCACACCTTTGAAATTGGCTTTAAGAACCACATCTTTGAGCCGGGCTCAGTGGTTCAGCCTTTAATCTCGCGCCTTTGGGAGGCTGAGGTGAGTGGATTGCTTGAGCCCACGGGTTCGAGACCCCCTGGGCAGCGAGACCTCATCTCTACAATAAATCAAAAAATCAGCCGGGCGTGGTAGCGCATGCCTGTAATTCCGGCTACTTGGAAGGCTGAGGCGGAAGGATCCCCGGAGCCCAGCAGGTCGAGGCTGCAGTGGCCAGGAGCGGCCACTGCACTCCAGTCTGGGCGACAGAGTGAGACTCCAAATCAAAAAAAAAAAAAAAAGAACCACACCTTCCCCATGTCCTCCTTCTAGACTGTCTGTGCCCAGGTAAATTGTTTTGTAAACAACATCTGTCATAAAACCTAAAACAGTATTTGAAAGCCCGGGCTCAGTGGCTCAGACAGTAATCTCGCGCTTTGGGAGGCTGAGGTGAGTGGACTGCCTGAGCCCGCGGGTTCGAGACTCGC
>NW_007248889.1:116130-128303 GCF_000164805.1 Carlito syrichta
CAACTCAAAAAAAAAAAAAAACCCCAAAAACAAAAAAAAGAAACAAACAAAAACAAAAAATGGTATTTGAGATATCAATCACCCACAGCAGTTTATAATCAGTTACAGTGTTATTCAGTGCCAAAAACTAAGGACTTTAAAATCTCCTTCCAGACATAAGGATTACTAACCCAACATAGGATGGATAACAAGATGACCTTTTTGTTTAAAGTATTACTATTTTTGTTCAAGCAGGAAAGAATGTTTAAACTTTCAGACTTTCTCAAAGTAGCTGTATTTCCTTGTTAAAGTCATTATTTAAAGAAAACTCTCATAACTGTCTATAAACTTCTTATCACAAAACCCAAGGAAACTTGAAGACAAGTGGTGAAGACATTCACATACAGACTAAGGAATTCACTGGTACAACAGTACAAACTGCTTGGAATCCTGTAGTGAGTGTTAAGCACACTGGGGAAACAATATACAAATACATTTTACTAGATATCAAAGCCTTAACATGTCCTAACAGTGGCTAATTATTAACTCTAATAGTGTAAACTTTTAAACAGCGCTGTGTGTACAGACACTAAAAATACTCTAACAACTCCACTGGTTCCTGTTCCCTTCCTCACTGGTTCCTCATCCCTTCCTCTCATGTTAGGCAAGTAGGGACATCTCAATAACCCATTCAGCATGAAGTAGATACAGAAGACTATTTTCATCCCTGTTCCCTATTTGCAAATAAGAATATTTCAAAGCAAGAGAAGGGAATGAAAGGATAAAATATGGAATCAATACAGCCAAAGAGGAGTCATTTTAACAATGTTTAGTTCTGCCATGCTTTCTTAGCAAATTACCTAGCTTGCCCTTTAATCATTAACAAAGGACAGAATCAGTGTCCCAGAGGTAACTATTAATAATTGTCTCACAATCCCTCAGGTAGTGATTACTTTGCTATCCCAAGTATTTGTCTTCTAACCATAAAGCAGTCCTTAGCGACTTATGTGACACAGACAGACTCCCATCTCATCATGACAACAGTTCTCCCCCCGCCCCCCGCAGCCTCGACCTGCTGGGCTCCGGTGATCCTTCCGCCTCAGCCTTCCAAGTAGCTGGAACTACAGGAGCGCACTACCACACCCAGCTGATTTTTTATTTATTGTAGAGATGAGGTCTCGCCAAGTTGGCCAGGCGGGTCTCGAAGTTGCGGGCTCAGGCAACCCACTCACCTCAGCCTCCCAAGGCACGGAATTACAGGCTGAGGCACCGAGCCCGGCTAGTCTTTCTAAATAAACTATATATTCCAATCTAATTTCCATGTAATCCTTTGTATCTTTTTTTTTTTGGAGTTGGAGTCTCACTCTGTTGCCTAGACTGGAGTGCAGTGGCACACTCCCAGTCACCACAACCACAACCTGCTGGACTCTGGCGAACCAGAACTACAGGTGCACGCTACCACGCCTGGCTAAGTTTTGATTTATTGTAGAGACAAGGTCTCACCAAGTTGCCTGGGCGGGTTCTCCCAAAGTGCTGGGATTACAGGCTGAGCCACCATGCCCAGCCTTCTCTGTATCGTACCTGCAGCACCAGTTCAGCACATTGGCCTATCCCATTGACCTAACAATTCTCACAGATCTAACAACTAATTCAATTTCCAAAGGTTCACTGATATTTTCTTTTTTTTTTTTTTTTGAGTTGGAGTCTCACTCGGTCATCCAGACTGGAGTGCAGTGGCCGCTCCCGGCCACCGCAGCCTCGCCTGCTGGGCTCTGGCAATCCTTCCGCCTCAGCCTTCGGAGAAGCCGGAATTACAGGCATGCGCTACCACGCCTGGCTGATTTTTTTGATTTATTGTAGAGATGAGGTCTTGCTGCCCAGGCGGGTCTCGAACCCATGGGCTGAGGCAATCCACTCACCTCAGGCTCCCAAAGGCGCAGGATTACAGGCTGAGCCACCAAGCCCGGTTGATATTTTCTAAAATTAAGTAACAGTGTGTAACTTTATGTAGAGATTTACATATAAAATTAAACTATACTTCTAAAATATTACAATTTTTCTCAATAGGAAAGAATTAGAAGAAAGCAAGCTCTGTGAAGATAAAATATGGTGTTTCCAGAACAAATTACTAAAGGTGATAATTGTAAGATATTTGAAAGAGCTCAGGGAATCTTAAGTGGTAGTAAAAAAAAAAGCAGTGTAGCAGAGGTAGGGTAGCCAGCACAGGTTAGACATAAATAGACACATTTCTTGTAGGCAGGGTTTAGAGTGCCCAGACACCATGTTGGCAGACTAAAGGGCTATATGGACTGGACTGTGAATTCAATGTGGACTCCCAGTCCACCCCTCCCCTCCAGCTCACCAAAGGAAAACTCCATCAAGGTGGTTCCCAGACTGGGAATTAAAAAGCCAGAAAGAGGATAATAAGACCCCTTTTAGCTCAAGAACTTGTGAACTGATAAAGTCAGGCAAGTCTCCCTGGAAAAGACTGCCCATTCCTCCCATCAGAGGTGGAGAGATGTCAGTCTCACCGAAGTGATGGTTACCTGGACTCCGCTCTCTTTAGCATATCAATTGCTGTGAAAATATATCTAGTTTCTTAGTTAAGAGCAAAAGTGCAACATTTCTTTTGAGAGAGACTTGCCAATACCAGGACTTTCTGGTTCAAAACTTCCACCTGCCCTTTTTTCCCTCTCTGCTTCTTGCTAATAAACTTTGCTGGGTACTCTAAAATTCATTTTAAGATTGAGCAAAAGAATCTGTGAGTTTTACGCCACACCCCACCTGACATCATAGGTATCTCAATTAACAAAGAACTCTAACAGAGAATATGAGCTTAGAAATCACTGAGGAATCAAACATACTATAACAGTTAAATTGCCCTTTATTTTCATCTTTCCACTGGATTTACTCTGGCCTGACAGAGTAACTCTTTGGACCCTTGGTCCATACAGTGGCTTTATAACATGCTGATTTGGCTAGGCTGAGCTATATTTTCCAGAATGTTTCTGGTTTGGGTGGGTCAAAAAAAGAAGTTCTTAGGAGATTTAGAGGTCAGAAAGGCAGTAGCAGCAGCCATTTTGCACCTCACACACTTGTTACGGATCTGCTGATTTACTTTATTGGCCTGAGGCAGCACCTGGGCCTCCAAATGTTTAGCTTTCCCCTAGACTCTTCCTTCACTCCTCTGACTCTTGGTCATGTGTGCGTGTTTAGCTTTGTGATGGAGGGGTGTCATCTTCTGTAGGTCGCCCACTATACAACCAAGAAGGTGTGACACAGGTTTCAGTCCATCCTTGTGGGGTTCCAGTATGCTCTTGATCCCGTCTCTTTACAGCCATCTTCCATTCCAAATTGCCCTTGTTAATACTCCAACATCCAAAGTCAATATACTTACAAAGACTACTTAACCAGTTCCTAAAATGTAAGTCCTACAAATAATCATTTTACAAACAAAACAAATTCTTACCTATGTACCCATGTACATACACAAATACATACATTAATATATGTACATGCACGTATGCATGCATATAAATAGTGGTTCTACTGCTCTGACAGAACTCTGATTATATAGTCCAGCAATATTAAGGTGCTTCTTTCTACTTTACCTAAGGCTTCCACCACAAATAAAATTCAACAAATTCATTGTTTCTTTATTAAATTAATGATTTCCATCAGATTATCATTAAGTCTCACTACTCTGGGTCATCCATTTCAAATAGGTGTTAACATCTCCCCCGATTCACATGTGTTGATTTTATGGTTTAACTTTTAAGTTCAACCTTATTATTTGTGTTACAATTACATATAACAGCTATCATGTATTAGATATCTACTATACAGAGGACAGAAGGCCTAAAGCTCACAAAATCTTCAAAGGATCGGAAATATCACAACTATTTTACAGAAATATAGGCTAAGAAAAGGAGACTAAGAGAGGCCAGACCAGTTAAGTGGTAGACTGAGATTCAAATGCTGGGTCTTTGTGTTGTTGTTTTTTTTTAAATTGGAGTCTCACTCTGTTGCCTAGGCTAGAGTGCAGTAGCATGCTCATGACCACCGCAGCCTCGACCTGCTGGGCTCAGGTGATTCTTCCACCTCAGTCTTCCAAGTAGCTGGAACTACAGGTACGCTCAACCACGCCCGGCTAATTTTTTGATTTATTGTAGAGATGAAGTCTTGCCAAGTTGCCCAGGCTGGTCTCGAACCCTCAGCCTCAAGCAATCCTTTCACCTCCCAAAATGCTGGGATTATAGGAGTGAGCCACTGTGCCTGGTCTAAATGCTGGGGTTTTTGACAAGAAAGCTCATGTAATACTGCAGGGAAAGCTAAACAGTTATAGGCCCAGTTGCTGCCTCAGGCCAACAAGGTGAACTGACCTAAGCGAATCTAGATAAATATATATCATAGCAATATATAAAAACAGATCTAACAACTAATTCAATTTCCAAAGGTTCACTTATATTTTCTAAAATTAAGTAACAGTGTGTAACTTTATGTTATAAAAGCTCAGGCACTATATGAGTACATGTATTAACACAGATGTACCTCAACACACATGCATACTTCATATACATTTATAAATATTTATCATAATGCCCCAGAGATAAACAATAAAAGTTTAAAGAACTGAAAACCACAGTTACAAAATCACATCATGCCCTTCCCTATGCATAAAATAAGACAACAGGCTAAAAGCAGCAGGACACATTGACACCCTTAGGGACATGGTGTTATAAAATACCATCTACTTGAAATTTCATAAGATACATGCAGACAACTCTGTGTAAAGGTAACCCTCCATCTGATTAATCAGAACTTTTAGTAACTGAGCCTTTTATACATTGAAAGTATAGAGATAATATTATTTATAATGATTACCCGGAGATAGTGCAAATATTACAAATAATCTTGATCTTAAAAGACATTAAGAATAAGACAAATCATGCTAGATTTAACTTACTTGAAATTTCATATCCTATATATTATTCTTTATTTAGTTATATATAACTAGCCGGAATTTATCATCTTAATATTGTCAAATATATATAATCCTTAACAAAGAACTTAATGTTTCCTTAAATTTTACCATACTATAGAAACAATCATTGATTATAGTATGCATTGACAGAAAAAGTGCAGCTACTATCTCTGTCTTACCTGTGATTCTCTTTAAGAAATGTAACATCATAACGAGATGCACGCTTAGGCAAAGAGGACACAAGGGCATCGATTTTCATAACAAGGTCACTCATGCTAGATAAATAACACAAACAATTTATGTGCTTTTGGGAAAGAGAAAAGTTTCATATTTCATGTTACAATTAATGCTTCAAGAAAGGCATTATATATACATGAACAATGTTAGAGCTTCTACAGAAGTAGACTACAAAAGGAGGCCTACAGTATAACAGCATTTCTCTGAAAAAGTCACTGTATCCAACACAATAATGGATATTTACATGTGAAGCAAAAGTATAAACACAAATATGGGAACCACGCACACAATCTTTAGGAAAATGATTTCCTCTTGAGGAGGGAGGAGATTGGGATAGGTGGGTAAGAAAAAAAGAGACAGAGCAAGGCAGAGAAAATATTAACATCTGCAGTTTGGTGGTGGTGAGTAAATAAATGTTTATCATTTCTTTATATTCTTTTGTTTGTTTATTTGTTTGTTTTTGAGTTGGAGTCTCACTCTGTCATCCAGACTGGAGTGCAGTGGCCACTCCCGGCCACTGCAGCCTCGACCTGCTGGGCTCCGGCGATCCTTCCACCTCAGCCTTCCGAGCAGCCAGAATTACAGGCATGCGCCACCACGCCCGGCTGATGTTTTGATTTATTGTAGAGATGAGGTCTCGCTGTCCAGGAGGGTCTCGAACGCGCGGGCTCAGGCAATCCACTCACCTCAGTCTCCCAAAGGCGTGGGATTACAGGCTGAGCAACCGAGCCCAGCCTCTTTATATGTCTTTTATTGTATCTTTACTTGTCTACATATTTGAAACATTTTCTAATCTTAAAAGAAAACAACAGACTCAAAATTCCAAACTCTAAAATGAATTGTTTTTATAACTTTAAATACTTACTTCTTTGTGTCAATTTCCATATTTGCAACAATGTCTGTAATTTTTTCTACCAAATTACTAAATGTTATCCTTTCCAACAAGTAAAAATCTTCTGCATAGATACCTTCATGTAAAGGTCCTAAGAACTTAAAATAAAAAGAGTTATATTTTGTCTACCTTCTAAAAAATATCGATTTAGGAAATATTTTTCCTCATCAAACAGATATTTCTTTGTTAAGCAAAAATGGATTGGGGTTAAAGATATAGTAGTTATTAATCCCACCATTTAATAAATCCAATAGGAAACAAAGAAGAGAAAAATGTTTTCTCACTTCGATATTACAAATAACATTTACATAAACATCAAAATCAAAATGACAAAATTAAAAAGTAGCAAATTATTTTCATTAGAAAGCTTCACTTTGAAACATAAATCATGATGCTTCCAAATACCTAAGGCTTTTCATTCTAAATTCAATTATGATAGCAACTGTCTATATTTGATAAATCTTTTAATTTCAATTTTCTTTCATATTTATCTGTAAATTGTAGCCTATATTATGTAAACTAATATATGAGGAGGCCATAAAGTAGCAAAAACCAAGAGACAAATCCCATAATTACTATAATAATACCAACCAATCTTAACTAATATTGTATAAATAGTTTGGAGCAGAGCAAGGTCACCTATTTTAGTTTTAAATTAGTAACTCCAGAGTGAGAAGCTGTCAAATTGCCACATATATGAATTCTCAGGTCATCCTAACACACCATAAACTCTACTACCATGATAACTTTCTGAGAATGCTACCACATGCAATCATCATAATATCATGTACAGTCTTATGTACAACATAATTATATTTAATGACAATGAGAAAACATGTCAACCAGAATTTTTTTTCCTGGTTTAAAAAAAACCCCAGAATGTAATGGTTGTAGTCAGATTTTCTTACTTCCCCTTCTTTTGCTTGTACAGTTAATATTTTCTAAAAATTACTGAAGTTTAGTTCTTGAATCTTTCTATTACATTTGTTCATATCAAAGGTAACCCAGCTAAACAAAAGTCACATTGTTTTACCTTAAATATGAAACACAGGCTATTAAAAACACAGAAAATGGGCACTATAATACTAAAAGTTCTGATATAAACATTTCATTGTCTAAGGTTTGATATAATTTTTATGGCGACTTTGAAAGTACATTCAATTTCACATTTTTTTTAGAATAGAAATTGGGAAGCTTGGAAAAGAGTTGAATTTTACCTTTACTACCTCTAGTGACAGGTATAATTTTGTTAGTAACTTAGAATAAGGAAATAAATCTCCAATTTCTTTTTTCTTTTTTTTTTTTTGAGTTGGAGTCTCACTCTGTCGCCCAGACTGGAGTGCAGTGGCTGCTCCCGGCCACCGCAGCCTCGACCTGCTGGGCTCCGGCGATCCTTCCACCTCAGCCTTCCAAGTAGCCAGAACTACAGGCGTCTGTTACCATGCCCAGCTAATTTTTGATTTATTGTAGAGATGAGGTCTCGCCTGCCCAGGCGGGTCTCGAACCCGTGGGCTCAGGCAATCTACTCACCTCAGCCTCCCAAAGGGGCGGGATTATAGGCTGAGCCACCGAGCCTGGCTTCCAATTATTTTCTTAAGAGATAAATAAGATTAGTTATCTTTATTGATTAAATTCATCAGATAACTGGCTCTATTTTGCCTACGTTAAGCAGAGTATCAAATAGCTAGGAGAAACTTGATGCTTCTGTGTCTTAGTTCTTCTATTTAAAGTTGAATTATTTATGGACTAAAGTAACAAATAGTATAAAATCACAAAATGTCAATTTGGGAAAAAGAATATTAAACTTGAAAATTTTGTAATAATACAATGAAATCTATCAGGTGTTTAAATCTTCTTTATAACATTCTAGAAATGTGATTTTTTTCAGCTGTACAGACTAACTGCTATAACACAAATGCATGATTTCCTCTAACAGCTCATTAAAATGTTAGAAAACACTGTTAGATGTTTATCTACATACTAAGTTAAAAATCTCCCTCCACTCACAAAAGTTGAATCTACTCGCTTTGATTTTATACTGTTTTTTATCAAGTGTAACTCAAATTAAGTCTACAAATGTAACCATATGTTCTATAACAAGATTTAACTACTTCAAGAGAAAATAGCAGTTAGTATTTAGTAAAAATTTACTCTGTGTATGGATCCCTTCCACATGATTTATGTATAAAAGCATATTTAATCTGACAGCTCTGTAAAACAGATTATGACCATTTTCATTGTCCGCATGAAGAAACCAAGTCGCATACAGGTTAGATAACTAATAATGCAACTAGAATTTAAATCCAGATTTGCCTGACAATAAAACTTCAAAATAAGACCTTGCTATTTTTCCCTACTCCCTGATACCCCATGTCTTTTAGTGATGTATGAATATGTAGTGTAATAAAAATAAACATTAGCCTAGTGTGGTGGCTCCTGCCTGTAATTCCAGCACTTTGGGAGGCCAAGGCAGGCAGTTTGCTTGAGCCCAAGAGTTCTAGACCACTGGGCAACACAGCTAGACTTCATCCCTATAAAAAAATTTTAAAAGTTAGCTGGGTGTGGTGGCACACACCTGTAGTCCCAGCTACTTGGGATGCTGAGGTGGAAGGATCACCTGAGCTCAAGGCAGTGAAGGTTGTCGTGGGCTGTGATTCTCATGATCATGCCACTGCACTCCAATCTGGGTGAGAGAGAGACTCCAACTCAAACAAATAATAAATGAATGAGTGAATATTATAAAAATGACATTAGGGCTTTACTTAATATTCAAATATATACATTTTAAATTCTTTTGTGTTTTAAAGAAATTATGAGATCATCATTGTACCTAGCTATTAAACATTCATAAACAATTTTAACTTTAAATGTGTAAACATTTGAATAGGTTCAGAATAAAGATTTATGCTAAAATACCACATTTATTTCAAGCATTAAACTATCTGATTTAGAATTATAACTATCTGCTACAATTTCTGTGATTATTAGGCTTTATAGCACTACTTTCAGAGTAATAAGCTAAGAATTACATTGTAACATAAATCACAGTACTTATTTTCTGATATATTATACTTTTCTATTCAAACTACAGTTCTACAAATAAAAGGACAATCAAAATTACATTTTCCATCAGTCAACACAAAAAGTGTTAAAAAACTTATTATCTATCTCTTGCCTGAACCTTTCTCCTGAATTTAACTCATTCAATTGACTACTCAACAAATCTATTTGGAGGTCCAGAACTGAATTCTCTATCTTTCTCCTCACAGTCCTCCAGAGCAACCCCACTTATCCTGCAGCCTTCCTCATCTTGACCCATAGCAACTCCACTCTTTCAGTTACTTAGTTCTCACATCTCACACCAAGTCTATGAACAATTCCTGTTTACTCTTCCTGCAAAATATATCTCACATTCACTTCTTACTACTTCCACTAGAATCATTCTGGTCCAAGCCACTATCACCTCTCACTTGGCCCACTGCAATATTTCTTTTTTTTTTTGAATTAGAGTCTCACTCTGTCACCCAGACTGGAGTACAGTGGCTGCTCCTGGCCACCGCAGCCTTGACCTGCTGGGCTCCGGTGATACTTCCGCCTCAGCCTTCTGAGTAGCCAGAACTACAGGTGCGCACTACCACACCCGGCTCATTTTGATTTATTGTAGAGATGAGGTCTCACTGCCCAGGTGGGTCTCGAACCCGCGGTCTCAGGCAATCCACTCACCTCAGCCTCCCAAAGGTGCGGGATTACAGGCTGAGCCACCGAGCCTGGCTGCAACATTTAGCTGGCTTCCTAACCCCATTCAGTGCATTCTCCATGTAACAGACTCATGATAATGCCAATCTGCTGCCCAGAACTATGAGCTTCCAAACTCATTTGGAGCAAATTGAGAGTCCATAAACTGCCTGTGAAAAGCTATATGATTTGGTCCCTAGCTGTTTCCCTAAACTTCTTTCCTGACTGCTTTCTTCCTCTGTTTTTCCTAGAATAGCAGACATTGATTCACAGGATTCACAGATGTGACTTTGCTCTAGGACCTTTGTATTTGTCGAAACTCCTGTCTAGAACATTCCCTGTTCCAGATATTTGACATGGTTTCCTCCCTCACTTTCTTTGGTTCTCGGTCCAAATGCCACGGTCACAGTCTGAATGTGCTATGGTCTGAAAGTTTTGTCCCCTCCAAAACTCATGTGGAAACTGAATCCCTACTGCAACAGTATTGAGAGATGGAGCTTAACGGGAGGCAGAGCTCTCTGGAATAGATTAGTGCCACTATAAAAAAGGGTTTGCTCTCTCTTACTCTTCTGCCATGCAGGGACAGGGCATTCATCCTCTTTGCCCTTCTGCCATGTCAGCATGAGGTATGAAAGCTCTATCAGATGTCAGTGCCTTGATTTTGGACTTCCTAGCCTCCGGAATGGTGGGAGAATAAATTTCTGTTTTTTAAAATCTGTCTTTATAAATTACCCAGTCTTAGGTATTTTGTTACAGCAGCACAAAACAGACTAAGACAGATTGTGTCTGCCAGATTCATGAGTTGAAACTTAATGGCCAAAGTAACAGCATTAAGAGGTGTGGCCTTTGAGAGATAATTAAGTCATGAAGGTTCTACCCTCATAATAAATGGGATTTACACCCTTAAAATGAATGAGCTAGGCTGGGTTCGGGGGCTCAGTCTGTAATCCCAGCACTTTGGGAGTGAGTGGACTGCCTAAACTCATGCGTCTGAGACCAGCCCAGGCAACTTGGTGAGACCTCATCTCTACAATAAATAAGAAATTAGCTGGGTGCCTGAGGTTGAGGGCTGAGGCAGAAGGATCGCCGGAACCCAGCAGGTCAATACCGGGTGGCTATGAGCATGCTCCAGCCTGGGTGACAGAGTGAGACTCCAACTCAAAAAACAAACAAGCAAACAAAAAAGAAAGAGCTAGAGGTTTAAGGGAGTGCTCTATTGCTCTTCTACATTCCATCATGCGAAAATAGAGCAATAAAGGGCCATCTGGGAGCAGAGAGCAGTCTTCATCAGACACCAATGTCAGTACCTTGACCTTGAACTTCCAGTCATCCAGAACTGTAAGAAATAAATTTCTGTCCTTTATAAATTACCTAGTTTGTGGCTTATTGTTACAGCAGCACAAACAGACTTAAGACAGACACCTTATCAGTAAGGACATTGCTTGTTGTCTATTTCCACTCATCAAAACGTTAACTCCATGAAAATATATTTGTTCACTGCTCTACCTTCAGAACTTAGAAGACCGCTTGGTTCAAAGTAGGTGTAAAATATCTTTAAATTTTTGTCAGTTTTAAGGAAAATTAGGAAAAACATAGTTTTATGTTTTGAGATATAAACACAGTTTTATGTTTATGAGAATGTGGATATAACTATATTTAGTATTTTTATTATTAATATCAATAACATTATATAAATTAAACTATGACAAAGAAAATATAGTTTTTCCCAAAAGAACCAAAAAGCAAGCTGCTAGATAAAGCAGATGCCATTTTTCCCTCTTTATTCCTTAAAATACGGTACACAAAGATAGCCACATACTTTAAACTGTTTTTTTTTTTTTTTTTTTTTCATTAATCAGTAGTTTTTATTATGGTTTTGTGGGGTACAGTTAAGGGTAGGTGTACAATGACGTTTCATTCAGGCACCCTGTAGATAAGAAGTGTTTTCCCATCCCCCGACAGATATTTGCTACTGTTAATCCCATCCCCGTCCCCCCCATAGTTTCCCAGTACCATCCGTCATTTTCTCATAGTATTGCATTGGATGTTCAAGGTCCATTATATGAGTGAGAACATGTGATATTCGGATTTTTGTTTTTGTGAGAGGTCACTCAGTATTATAGACTCTAGTTCCATCCAGGTTGCAGCGAAATTCATGATTTTGTTCTTTTTTATGGCTGCGTAGTATTCCATCGTGTATATGTACCACATTTTTTTAATCCAGTCCTCTTTTGATGGGCAGCATGGTTGTTTCCAGGTTCTTGCTATTGTGAACAATGCTGCGATAAACATACGTGTGCAGGTATCTTTTTTATAGAGTGATTTGTGTTCTTCAGGGTATATTCC
>NW_007248890.1:0-745 GCF_000164805.1 Carlito syrichta
AGCCGCCAGGGGTCATCGCCATCATGATAATGAGCTGCCTGCTCTCTAAGGCTTCTTGGTCCTCGGGGGATAGTTGATCGTTATGAGGGGGGAAGGAAGTTAAGGAGGGGTATAATTTCGGAGCTGTTTTAAGAGTCTCTTTAGGGGGGTCAGTATCAGGGCTGCTAATTTCCTCCGGCATGCCTATGGCAACAGAGGGGCAAACTGAGGGGGGGCGAGAACTGTCCTTAAGGGCTGTCTCCCCCGTTTGTATTACATCTTTGATATCTGGGTCCTGAGAATGGGTTTCTAAAATGTCATTAATTAAATTCCAGTAGGAAAAGGTAGGCACGGGGACCTTGCTAGGGCCAAAGGTACGATAGTAATCATTGAGACAGTCACCAACCCGTTTCCAGCATTTATGATCAATGGTGCCCTCTTGAGGGAACCAGGGACATACATCAGTCAAGAAATTGAAAAAACTGCGTAGATCTTTCTTTTTAGCCTTAATCCTGCGCATCTTGAGGGAATCCTTAAGTCCCCTAAGGAAGAGCTCGTGAGAGCTCAATTCCTGTCCCATGATAATCACCTACTCACCGTTCCGATGTCCGCTGGAGCGGCTAGTCCAGCGACGATCAAGATCGAGTCTTATCCCGCGGGTTGATCACCCACGGGCTCGAAGCGAGCTCAGGAGCTCAGGGTGTGCCCGGCCGGGGCGTCATCCGAGTATGTGCCAGCAGCGCCGTTCCGTGCCTCGAGCCCCACG
>NW_007248890.1:1393-22356 GCF_000164805.1 Carlito syrichta
CTAAGCAGGATGGATTTATCCAGAGGTGACATGGCCTATCACAAGCATCTGAGACATCTTCTGTATTGCCATCCACAGGCAGGGGCTTCTGGTCCAAGTCTCGCAGATACTGCCATGTTAATATTCATCCGAATATGGATAGTTAGGGTGGTCAGCTAAACTGAAAAGAGAGAGTATAGTGCATAATGTGGATGCAGTGACTTACTCCTAGGGTGTTGGACAAGTGACTTTGAAGAAGTTGCCTTCAGGGTAAATTAGAAGTTTAGTTCCTGACTGCTTGTAGAGTCTTCCTTTCTTACTGTTGAAAACAAAGTTTCCTAATGTGTGCCTTTTTTTGCAATAATGCATTTTTCAAATTATAACCTCTTGTGTGAAAATTAAATATATTAACAAAGTCATATATTCAAACATACTCCTCTACATTTTTCAACAAAGCAAAGGCATATTCTACATTCCTATTTTAAATTATCATGAAAGTGGACCCATTCTGTCTTATTTTGAAAGGGACAAGCTGCTATATATTTATCACTAATTAATTTGAGTGTTAAAGGTTACTGGTAGCAATTATAATATCTTTTATTGACTTTTTTATTACTTGCTATCTACCTACCATAAGCACAATATTGTCTTATATTCAGAATTATAAATTGCTAAATATAATAATGTTTCCAAGTTCAACGAGCTACAAAACATTAAACTCTATGTAGAAATAATACAAAATATAAAGTGTTGAATAAAGGAGTGCCTTCCATTCAATATTTTATTGGTGGTAAGAATATCAGTGCCTGCTTCTTTTCCTTTCTTTTTTATGATATTTTTGTTCTTTTTTTTCCTCTAAACTAACACCATTTCTAAAATGACAGTATGCCTGTCAAGTTTTGAGTCCTTAAGATGTGCCACTGTGCTTATTTCTTTTGTACATTATCCCATCATTTCTACTACCGGTTAAAGCCTCTACTGACACTAGACACATAACTTCTTGCTTTTCCCTCATCACATGAGTGGCCCTCTGTGGATATACTAGAACCTTACGGCATGAAGGCAAGCAAAGATCTTTTGTTGGTAATGTTTTCTCCCACAGTGGGGTTTTTGTCTCCACACTCTTTCCTTGATTTTTATTCTCTCCTCTCTAAAATGTATTTGTCCTCTGCATTGAGATCACCACGTTGCATAAGATCAAAACCAAGTGCTCTTCCTTACTCTATTAAGGCAGACTTTCTGAAGAAAGAGAAGTGTTTAGGTCATGAGCAAACATCCATGTAAAAGGAACAAAGGTATGTGAAACTATGAAGAACTCTGAATTAATGGGATCCTGTGACTGATTCCATGTGGAGAAGATGGGCATTTCAGGCTTGGACCACAAGGCTGTTTGAAATGCCTTTTATCTGATATGGAATTTAGCATATTTGAGAGTATATGATATAAGCACAGATCTGGAAGCAATTAACTGGGCTACATTAGTAGTATCCACAATGTATGCCCACCTGACTGTGGTGGAAATGAGAGGCCTACATGAAGGCGTAGATTCAACACTGACGTTGGCTGCACTGGAAAATTCCATCGAGAAAGGAGAGCAGAGACCCATGCTGACCTTGGGCTCTCTCATTTTGTCAGAAAATAGAATCTAGGAGTAAATTTGGGATGAGAGTTCCAGAAAGTTCCTGACTCATCTCTGAATCAAACTGGTCTCTGTCTTCCTAATTTTGAGTTATTAACACCATCCTACATTTCTCCTTAGAAAATAAATTGAGGCAACACTTTTACCAAAGTAACTTACGTTTTAACGGGAACATATCGCAAATTTCTATTTAGGCCATCTAGAACTTTCATGTCCTCTGCAGTCAACTGGAATTCAAAAACCTATCATAGAAGTAGAAAACTTTGTTATTGTTAGATTGCATAACAGTTCATTGGTAATTTCAGATAGTTGAGTTTTGAGGCAACTCTAAAAATACCTGATAAATTTTCCAAAGTTATGAAAGACCTCATACATTCTCAAGTGGCCTATGAATACTCAGTAAAAAATAAGCATAAGTTAATTCCTAGTTATAATATCTTCAAACTGCATGGAATTACGAGAAAGAGAAACTCTCAAAATAAATCTGAGATGAAATACAGTAGACCTGCCTACACGATGGAACGATGTACTTAGAAGATCCAGAAGCATCTAATTTTGAAATATATAAGATAATTGAGGAAGTTTGATAAATGTTGGATTTCTTCAGCTCTTTAGTGATCAGGTGGAACATGAAAAAATATTGTTTTTAATATGTTCAAGCCAGGAATCATCCAAATACTAGTGATGTCCTATTCTAAGAACACAGGTCCTGGTTTGAGAAGGGTTTCTCTGAATTTGTGAGACGTTAAATATCAAATATACATCACTAATTGTTAACACATTGACAAAAATGACTTCATAAATTCATAGGAATATTTGGAAATAGTAATGCAGAGAGTAAGAGGAGGGAGGAGAGAGTAGAAGATGTAAACAATTTGACAATTGATGGACCTAGGTAGGAGGTGTTTGCTGCATTATTATTTAACATTTCTGTACATTAATTGAAAATTTTTTAAAAAATCACAAAAGGAAAAGCAAAAAGTATCCAAAGACTGGAAAAATAATGAATTATCTGTGAATAAATCTAAGAAAATGCATACAAATGCCTAAATGAAGAAAGTTAGCTAGAATTCAAAAATCTATCATAGGAGTAGATAACTTTGATTATTGTTAGATTGTCAGATTACTACCAACTGGCAATACCCAAGTATATCAGACAGTAGAGTTTAGAGACAACACGAAAAATATCTGATAAATTTTCAAAAGTTATGAAAGACCTCTAAATACTCAAGTGGTTTACGAATACTCAGTGAAAAGTAAACAGATGTTCATTCCTAGACATAAGATATTATTAAAGATTATAAAATATATTAAAGAACCACTGAAACAGTTGGGAATGTATTTTATGATTGTGGAACAAAAATCTCAATATTGTCAGGAAGTGAGTTCTGGCCACATTGATCTATAATTTCATTGCAATATCCACTGGAGACTAAAACATTCATTCTTGTGCAGAAGTTGATAAGATGATTCTAATTTCAATTTTAAAAAACAGTTACTAAGAAATAGCCAAGACATTACTAAATGAGAGAAGTTAGAAAAAAGTTGTAGTATTTTTCTACCAACACTTTCTTTCCAACATGATCTAGATAACACCAAAATGCCAATGATTCAATTGACAACATGAGAGAGACCAGATAACTACTTATGCACGTTTCATGTATGAGAGAGTTGATAAGTCAGGATATGTGTGTAAATATGGACTTTTCGATAATTGTTAGTAGGGAATTTTTATATCAATTTAAAAATTATATACATATATCTGGATCCCTGTTTTACATGCTATTAAAGAAAACAATTCCATTAGAACTAACAGCCACATTTATAAGGAAAAACTATTCCCAATTTTATGAAAATTGAAGTGAAAAATTGCTATGTTTCCAATATAGGAAAAGACACAACAGTCATCAAACACAAAAAATAGGCATGAAGCATTTGACAGTCTTAAGAATACAACCTTGGGTTCATAAAAACATAACCAGGAAGACAATAAAAGCACAAGTCCAATTTCGAAGGTGTCATTTCAACAACATACCTGAATATAAAAAGAATTCCTACCGAGAAGACATATATGTGTGTGTTATTAATTCATTAAAATCAGGACTTCCAGTGTCTTGTGTCCCTGTGTCCACATGCATTTATACATTAATTTACGCCTCCTTCTAAAAGCAGTTGGTGTTTATTTTCGATCCGTTGAGTCTAGTCTGTCCAGTGACTTGCACTGATCAGTAGAATTGGCCAGAAGCAATGGTGTGCCAGCTTGAACCTAGACATGACAAGGTTTGGCACGTACCCACCCACTGCCTTGCGATCGTGCCAGGGAATGAGGTGAAACCTGGGCTGGAGGACGAAGAACCATACGGGGAGAGGGAGGGACCCAGGCAACTGCCCCTCATCATCCTGAAGCAGGGTTGCCTCCTTGCTCTGCATAAGCATGAGAGAACCCCGCTGGGAACAGAAGATCTTGGCCAATTTCAGATGGAGCCCAGACTAATTTCTAACCATTGAGGTGTGAGCTAATTAAATGATTCTCATTTTAATCTTCTATGTTAAGGAAGGTTTGTTTTACATTTCTACTGAGAATATAATTATGAATTTCTACACATAACAAAGACAAATAGCCCAATAGAAAGCAACAAAGACTTAGACAATTCACAAAGAGGAAACTCTAGAGAATAAATGTAGGAAATTTGCAAAGAAATTCAAAAAGCACAATGATTTAGAGACGAAAGAGCATCTAACTCAACGGTCTTATTTTAGAAAGGGAGGAAAAAGAAATATTCTCAGCCTAGGGATACAGAGGAATGCGCCGACTGAATGGTGAAACCCACAGCTCTGTTGGGACCCAGTCTTCACTCTATCTACCCATGCTGTCTCTCTTGCTGTAACGTGACAGAAGACCCTTATGAATGCACACAAAGCATAAATGCATGGAACATGCCAGGGAAACGGGCTTGGCCCAAGGGCATCTCGAGAGCCTTACCAACAAGCACGTGCATGAAGGACACTGTGAGGAGCCCTGATGCCCACAGCCCCGCCCTCACCTGCAGGTTCTCTCTGATCCGCTGCTCATTGTAGCTCTTGGCCAGGACCACAACCCCACGTTGCAGCTGGTAGCGCAGGGCAATCAGGGCTGGAGTTCGCTTGTGCTTTTTGGCCACGGCACCAAGGACCGGTTCCTCCAAGAGGACTGGGGAGTTCTGGTCCACCCTGGAAGGAAAGACAGAAATGCCCAAGTCCTGAGACTGCATATCCAGTTGGTTAGGAGGCTTCCAAAACAGATAAAGCTGTCTATCCTACACCAGGGCTTCTCAGGGAGGTTCTAGACCAGAGGCATCACATCACCTGGGCCCTGGTCAGAAAGGCACATTCTCCTATCTCCCTGAGCCAGTAGAGACTTAACTTTGGAAAAACCAAGTATGATATACGATGAAAAGTTTTTCATCAAAGTGGTGTTCTAGGTGAATTCCCCATTGTTCTTAATACCATCGTTTTTCTCTTTGGCTTCCCAGAGCACTATAGGCCACCAGAACAATGTCTTTGGACTTGCAGAAATCCAGCAGTTTGCTCTGGTTGAGATAAGGATGACATTCTACCTGTAGATGACCAAGACAGAAAAGCATCAGATTACAGGAAAATAGTTTTATTAATAAGCAAATATTTTAAAAAAGTGAAGCATAATAAAATTTGTATAGCATTCAATTGGGACTGAGAATATTAACCTCAAGTAATGACCTCTTTTATAAAAATAAATTTTATACCTCAGTGTCTCTTAAAAGTGTAAGTGGAAATGCCATTTCTGGAAATAAACAAGTGTGGGTACCAGATCCTATTTTCTAAAACCTCTGTTCACTGGAAGAAGACATGGCGATATCCAGATCTGGGATAGGGTAAGACTCTTTGAGCCCTGTACATGAAATAGTGCCAGAAAGTAAGAATTTGTTCTAAGACTCATTAATGCACATCTCAAGGACAAAATAACTAGTTTTAAAGGGATCTCAATGAGGACTTTTGAGTAGATTTGAACATCAAAAAGAATTACGAGTGAAATCAATTACTAATCAGGAGGAAGAAAATTTATGAGTTTATAGTGATGAGTAAGAGAATTAGAGAGAGAGAGAGAGAAGAAAAACCCTTGCCCCCACTAACGGTGGCTAACACAGTAAATCCTTTCTCAGAACATTGATAATTAGAGAAAAAGAGGTAAACTTTAACCGTATTTTAGAGGAGTTTAGTTCCTCATATTGACTTGGTGAAGGATTTTTTTTTTTCATAATAGAGTGTCAGGTGACATTAGTAATATTAATCATTAAAATGGAAAATAATCATTTAAAAACCCAAAGGCAATAACAAAACAATGAGAATATTACCAAGCAATACAAAAAATTTAAGTCACTGATGTGTACTCAGCCACTATGTGAAAATTTGTTATGGAATATGACTTTTTCTGCTGTCTGTTATCACACAGCAGATTACTATTAATTACATAGGGTTAAGTACATTTTTCCAGAACAGATATGGCTACCAATAGCTTAACCAAGTGATCAAATTATCACCAACAATGGGGCAATCTGTCATTTCATGCTGTCTACCTTGGAGGGACACAGCCTACTGAAAGCTTTTTCTTGTGAAAAATGTTTAAACCAAATTAATAAAGCATTCAAATCTACCATTTAATTTACAGAAACTTTTTAACAACTTGCAAAAAATAAGTTGATGAATATTAAAATACAACAATCAGAAATGACAATTGGATTCTGGTTTTAAAAGAAGACTTTTAAAAGACTTTGGGGGAAAAAATGGAAAATTTGACTATTCACTGGATAGTACATGATATGGGAACATTATCATTAGTTTTTTTTTTTAGATAAATTAATGCCATTAAACTGGGAGACTGTCTTCATTCCTATGACACACTATGGTTTGCAAGAGTGAATTGTCATCCCTGCAGTTTACTTTAAAGAGGTTCTGGAACATTATACATATTTATGCATTTGCCCATGTATATATGCCCGTATTTTGGGCAGTGTGGCAAATTGCCAACAATTTTGGATACAGTGGATGACATCCGTATGTCTTGTGTTATTCTTTCAAAATTGGGTGAATGTTTGAAAATTGCCATAATGAAAAATTGGGGTAAAACTCATATTAAAATCACATTAGTTTCTTGACCTTTTAATTTGAAAATCAAGCACTGTCATGTATATAATATACTATGTATTTCCATTGTAGAGTTTTACTCCTTTACTCTAACTGGCTAAAAAGTCCGTTAGAGCCCAGAACCATGCAGAGAACAGATGAGTTCAAACCGTGTATTCGACGAGAGAAAGCACAGAGAAGCGGCAGACGGATATGTGGGCAGTCACAGGTCAGCTCTACGCTCGCCAAAGTGTCCCTCAGTGTTGACTTCATTCACCATACCCAGGTATCTGTATAAACCGGTGACTTCCTCTCTCTAACCTGGATGGCTTTCATTGTCTCCAGTTAAGTTTTAGTGTATCTGTGCCCCGTCAAGAACCCTTTAAAGAAGGGATACCAAGACAAAGGACCTGGTCATTCAACTCTCTTTTAAACCCTTAATGTCTACCTTCTCTTATTCTCACTCTCTTCTTATTTACTGCCCATGCCATCTTTTTCTGGCCTTCCCACTATTACAAAATTTTCTAAAATTGCCTTCACCCATCAACTCGATTGTTGTCTTTTATAACTTAGGGATAAGTCTGCCATCTACCTGAGTTCTTATTGAAGCTTGTAACTCCTCTTGATCTGATTTACCTTGAACGAATGTCACATACAACTCAGCATTCATTTACCGTCATTGTTTTCATTAAGACTTTTTCATGCCGGGGCACGATTAGGGAATTTTGTGTTCTTCTAGACCAAGTTTTGCTTTTTAGAATGTTCTTTGTGACAAAGGTAAATTAAGAAGAACCTATGAACCCCCGGCTATCATACAGGAAGAAAAGTGAAGAACAGGAAGGAGAGGAGGCTGGGGTGCTCACCTGGTTGCAGACAGGCTTGTACTTGAGCCCCGGCTTGTTGAGGATCATCTCCAGCTGCCTGCGGTTAAAGTTGGACACCCCGATGGACTTGGCCAGTCCTGCGTCCTTACACTTCTCCATGGCCTTTGGAGAAAGGGATTGTGAAGAATCATTTGTGCAGTTGGCATGTCAAGGCAAATGAAAGGTAGAACAATGAAAACAACCACTATCAAAACATGACAATGAAACCAGCTAGCAGTGATTGTCAAGAAGACAAAAAAAAATTTTTTTTTTTGAGTTGGAGTCTCACTCTGTCGCCCAGACTGGAGTGCAGTGGCCGCTCCCAGCCGCCGCAGCCTCAACCTGCTGGGCTCCGGCGATCCTTCCGCCTCAGCCTTCCAAGTAGCCAGAATTACAGGCATGCGCTACCACGCCCGGCTGATTTTTTGATTTATAGTAGAGATGAGGTCTCGCTGCCCAGGTGGGTATCGAACCCGCGGGCTCAGGCAATCCACTCACCTCAGCCTCCCAGAGGCGCGGGATTACAGGCTGAGCCACCGAGCCCGGCTAGAAGACAAAAATTAAAACAGAAAATAGGGGAAGAAGACAGGGACATCAAGGTTAAGAATTTCTGTGTCCTCTTTAGGAAACAAGAGATTATTGCATATGAAAGGAAAGAGACACTTGTCCTCCTTGTTCCCAATTCCTTTCCTGCGAGTTTCTCCTTTACCTTTCAGTCATGTTTCTCCCTACCTTTCAGAAAAATCTCCCTTGCAAAGCTTGTGAATTTCTTAATCCAATAATGCATTCTCATTCTCTCAGGTGGAAGGTGGGAGCCAGATTGACCGCTCTTGTCTTCCCATCTCTGCTCTCTCCTTCCAGTACTCACCTCCCACGTGGCACAGAGATCCACTGTGTCCAATAGCTCTTTTCCGTTTTCATCTGTAGGTGTAAGCTTCTCACTTGGCTGAAGTAGAAGCAGTCGTTTTAAAGATGTAATGAATTAACGTGTTCAGCCATAACCATGCTCTCAGGTACATTTAAGGACAATAATGGTCTGGGAGCTATGTGGTACACATTCCAGAAACTGATCTTTGTAAAGACTTTCACATATGAAGCTGTAAGGAATGTATTTAGGAGACAGGTGTCTTTTAATTTCTTACAACTATTACTTGTAGGAATAAGTACTATTTTTCCAGATCCTAATGAAGTCTCATAGTTGACTTGTTACTTTTGTGTTCCCTGAAATTTCCCCTGGGGAGATGCCTCTCTTTGTCTGGGAAGCACCTTGATATCCAGCAATATTGTGTTGACATATTGACCCCAAAGATACAATGAAAGTTTCTTATCCCCTCAAAACATGTAATGTTCCAGGGGCGGTACCATGAACTTAACATGGTCAATGGATATTGTTTTCAAGATTAATTTGGATATTGGAAGACCCAAGAGAAACTCTCCTATATTAATGACCATGAGACTTAACCTGCCCCAAAGTCACACTATCTAATAATGGAAAAAGTTGGAACAAAAATCTAAAAATCATGTTTGGAATTCAGTGACAAGAATGAGAAAGGATACATTTTTGGAAATTACGTCAAATTCTTAAATGTAGCCAGGGCATTAACTATTCATTTGCAAGATCCAATGAACTCTTTCAGATAAACTAACCTGAGTAGTTTTCTTTAACTTTAAATCAAAAGTTGTACAAAACACAGTAAGTAATGCCTAAGCGTAACTACATAATTGCACTGTGAAATTAGAGCCAGCAGTAGAAGCAAGAATTTCCAAGTTCCCCGGGAAGGATCCTAGTTTAAGTCCCACCCAGAGTCAGATCCATCAAACTGTTTCTGCTTGAAATGATGAGAACGATGGAAACACATTGTATTCCATGTGTGCAGCAGTTTTTGGGGCACCTCAGCTGCATGAAACATCCAAGAGATGATGGAATGAAAAACTTATTTTCACAAGTTTTGAATAGGAGCTTTGAGATTGCTGTATGCTGTTCTCTTATAGGCATGTAGTTGAGAAGTAGAGATTCCAATTTTACTTTCTAAAATGGTCGTGAGGAGTTATACTTTGGGCTCTATTCCTGTGTAATAATCCCTACATTCCCCTAAGTAAAAGCTTAATTCTACCATCCATGTAAGCAATGATCAGGCTGACAGCAGAAGTGAAAGAGATTTGAGTTCATAAAATGCCTACCTTAAAAGACACTGGAAAATGAATAAGATAAAGGTCAACATAGTCCAATTGAAGTTTCTTCAGTGAGTTTTCCAAGGCAGGTCGAACCAACTCTGGTCAATGGAAAGTGGACCAAAGCTGTAGAGGTTAAAGAGTAGAAGTTGTGTTGAATGAGTACTTGACTCAGTTGTATTCGTTTGCCTTGCCTAATATTTCGACATTTTTCCACTGCTTGAAAACTGATGACCCGCTGACAAAAAGATTCCTTTCCTTCTAGTGTTTCCTTTGGTTCTGGCCCATCTAAATGAACATTATGATACGTTAGATGTATAATTAATGCATTTACTAAATGATAGAAGTAAATTACTCAAAAGTTAAAATTTATTACCAAATATCAATCATGCTCATTATATAAATTATACGTGGTAGAGTTTACAAATATTTGAATAGTCTAATTCAAACATCCATTTCACTCAATGGGCAAGAATAATTATCCCTGTTGTTTAGAAACTGAGGGTGTTAAAAAACCCAGTTTTTAGCATGCTAACGTGTTCTGGACACAAGTTATGACACTTTATCTCTTGTTTAACACTTACAGAGCTCTCTTGTATTGCTTTATCTCTCTCTGATAAGCATGGCAATGAAGAATCAGAATAATAATAAATGTTAGAAAGTCATTTAGGAAATTACAAAAACCATAATATGATAATAGTTCTCTCAGTTCTATAGTCTGCTAAATCATACTGATCTAAGTTGAGGCTCAGAAAAAATTGAAGTGAATTTACAAGCATAAATTTGAAAACAGTGGTGATGAGAAAGCCATCGTTATTCTCTATTTTTGATTTTTTTAATACAATTCATTCAAAACTGCTGATCATGTCATACAGTTGGCATCCCTACATAACCACATAAAATAAATTTGCCCAAAGTTCATCATATACACAATGTCTTCTTTTTTTTTTAAGTTGAGTTCTTACACTGCTAGAGTGCAGTAGCATGATCACTTCTTACCACAACCTTGATCTTCTAAGCTCAGGCAGTCCTCCCACCTCAACTTCCTAAGTAGCTGGTGCTATCAGTGTGTGCCACCATGCCCAGCAAATTTTTTGTAGAAATGAGATCTCACCATGTTACCTAGGTTTGTCTTGAACTCCTGAATTCAAGCAATTCTCCCACCTTGGCTTCCCAAATTGCTGGGCCTACAAGCGTGAACAACCATGGTTGCCCCAAATGCACAATACCTTTGAAGTATAGAATATGTCTTCTCTCTTCACAAAGCCATCTGCAATCTTGCTTCGGATGGCTAGACCAACCTGTTCTTCATTGCCATATAAATGTGCAGAATCAATATGGCGGAACCCAACTTCTATTGCTAATTTGGTAACCTCTGCAGTTCTACTTTTAGGAACCTAGAGGAGCAATCGAAGATAGCATGTGGTGATCAAAGTGAATGAGAGGTACTTCAGGCAAAAACAATGACCTTCAAACAAATCAGCTTTTCTACCTGACTTAGGTTAGTTCTAAGATGAACCCATCCATGCTTGCCTGGAGCTTTTCTAGTTAGAAAGTAAGGTTGGTCTTTTCAGGAACCCCTTTGGTACCAGGCTATCACTGGTTGATCACTGCCATTGGAGGTCCCCACACACAACCAGATTTGGTAATTCATTAGAATAGTTAACATAACTCAGCTTATAGCTGTAGTTATAGTCAAGATTATTTTTAGTTTAGTAAAATTAACTCAAGAAAAAGACAAGAAATGAAATTTAAAATAAATACAGTGCAAACTCCCATGAGTTATCCACAGTGATGTTACACAGAAGTCAAAATTCTTCCAGCATCATATTTTGGCAACATACGGGAAATGTTTATGAAAGATGTTCTTTAGAGATTTTATTCTTAAGATCGTGACTGGATGCTGGTTACATGGACACATGCCATCTAAGGCACACCAAAATTCTTGTCTTGCAAAGAAAAGCAGATATTCATAAACCCCAATACTTTTACAAGCAGTTAATTACAGCCACCATCCTTATCAAGTAGAGAATGGTGAGAAAGTCAACTTTTTAGAGACCAGTCAGGGTTCAATTTTGGAAATAGGCACTTCCATGGAGAGCAGCTTATGTTGTTAACTCTTTCTACACAGCCATTCTATATGCATAACGGAACCAAATACTAGGAATAAAGATGTATCCTGCATATAGATATACACATAAAAAATTAACTGCAGCCTGTAAGAAATTAGTAAAGTTGGTTTCAGACCTAAAACAAATCAGGATCTTTTAGGAAAGATATAATTCCAGTGAAAATTCAAATTAATGATTCATATACCAAATTTGAATACAGATTTGAAAGTATATTTTTAAATGACAAACACATACATAAGACACATTTTTTTCCGTTAAAAAAGCATTTCAAAAGCTTTATTTTCCCAATGAAGTTACAAGAAATTCAATACTGGGTATTACTGCCTTTCTCTATTACCTTCCTTGATCTTTCCTTTGATGTTTGAAGACACTTAAATTTATCAGCCATCAGTAGCGTCCTAATCCTTACTTTCCCTCCTGCCAACTGATATTAGGAAGTAAACAGGTACTATCACTTGTCTTCAAAATCTCTCTCTGTATATTCTTATATCTTCTAGATGAGAAAAGGGAGATTCAGATTTTGTGCAACGTGTCCATATTCAATTAGCAGACTGAGGACACTATTGGATTGCAAGTTTTCTTCCAGTCTAGAACTGCTGCAGTCAAGAAAATAAATCCTCTGTTTTATTCATTTCCATGTGAGAGGACTACCCCATCATTCTGATTCAAATTTGATACAAATTTACCAGGACCAATAATTAGGCTTTACTTTGTTTACTTCCCTTTTTTATGATATGTTTTCCTTTTAGGTGCCTTTCCTAAAGGTGAGGGAGGCATTTGGGAATTTCTACTTAGTCCAGGTACAGTGTTACCCTGTGGTACTCAAGAACACCCAGCAAAACAGCAGAGTTCTCCTAACAATTTTCATGCATCCCCTCTGCAGTAACTCTTACCGCAAAGATTTCTCTGAATCATGTCTACTTGGAAAGAGGAACGATTTCTTGACTTACAGTCATAAGCAGGAAACCACTCCCATTACAATAATCCCCAAGAAAGAGAACTGACAGGCAGTGTCCTTGATTGCTGAGTTTTACATATTCTTCCAAGGTGAGAAATAGGCATAAAAAGAAGAAAAAAGAAAACAGTTCCCAAGATAAGCAGTTTCCAAGATTCATTTACCGTCATTGTTTTCATTAAGACTTTTTCATGCAGTGGCACGATTAGGGACTTTCGTGTTCTTCTAGACCAAGTTTACAACCAGACCTCAATGCAGTCAAAAACTGACTGCATTTTCTCTTTGTACAGAATACAGCTCTAGCTTAGTGAAACTTAATACCTAGTGAGTCACCTAGAGTCCCACTGGAAAATTATTCTGATGACCTATGTTGGCTTTTTGCTTAGTATAGGATTTTTCTTTTCAGCTCTCCACACTAAAAACAGTCTCCTTACCTCTGAAGGTGCATAGGTGCCAAATCCCAGTACGGGCATGAAGTGACCATCATTCAGTTTCACACAATGTTTGGAATCCATTGCCTGTCACTCCTCCAGCTAGCAGATGTTTCTTCCTTTTTCTGCTTTGCAGATTACATAAACAATGGGCAGACAACGCCCAACTCACAGGCGTTTAGAAGGAGGAAAAACGATGCAGCATTACACAGAGTTGATTCTCAACAAAGATAACTCTTAAATTAATTAATTTATAGTTTTATAATAGACTGATTAATTTCTTGCAGAGCTTTTTTGTCTATTCAGAATCTCTATATATGTTGATAAATTTTTCCTAGAGATTTGTAGAACAAATAGTGTCTATGTGATGGACAATAAAAAACCTCCAGCTACAAATATCTTTTCTGTTTGTGTCCTGATGCTACCTCTTTTTTACCATACATCATTTAAAATTATTGACTATCTTACACCTTTCCCTCACACAAACACACACACAATTTAAATAAATGACCAAATTGAGCATATTTTTAAAAAGCTAACACTCAATTAAAAGTTAAAAAATGAATATTTACCTTTTTAACCTTTACTATCAAAAAATTAATATTGTTTCTCCTTTCCTTACGTTGTAGTAGGAATATCTAATCCTAGTGAACATGCAGTCTTGATGAAGTTGTAATTCTGACTAGAGTGTAGAAAAGATCCTGATGTGGTGTTTGTTGGAGTATTAATTATTAACCGTTTTTGAACTCTGGACACCATTTGTAATATGCAAACAGTGCCTTATAATATTTGTATCTTTCACCCAGTTTTTGAACTCTGGACACCATTTGTAATATGCAAACAGTGCCTTATAATATTTGTATCTTTCACCCAGTTTTGTGAGAAACTGCTATAAAGTAACTAGCCCAAAACATGAATAACTATTTTATATACATCATGATTTTGTTAACATTATTCCTAAAGAAAACCTGGAAACTTATTATAAAAAATTGGTGACTAATCATCACATGGGGTAATTTTTACCCGTTCCTCCCTTTGGAGGACAGATCAGAACATGACGGTGGCAGTTTGCATGATTCATGATTAACATCTCTGAGTAACCTTGACTTACAGTACCGTCATGCACATATTCTCTTCTCACTGAAAAATAAATACATAAATGAAGAGATGGCTAAACTATCACATGGTGACACTATGCCATGTTATAAAGACACTGACATGTTTCACTTAGAATGATGTAAGCAAGATGATGGATAATAAAGCTCCCAATTTTCCCATATAAGCAGCAATAGGCAATGCATAACTAACCAAAATAAACTTATTTTTTTATGTAGTGGCTTGTTAGATATGCAAGGGGACTACATTTGCACAGATGCCATAGATAAAAGATTAAAAAAAGAAGCATTATTTATGCCATCTAAAACACTCAGGAGAAGCTGGGGTATACTTTTTTGAAATTTGAAGGTAGTTAAAAAAAAAAATCGCACACGCAATCCAGGCAGATGCATGTTCAGAAAAGAGCTGAGTGAAAGAACTTCAGTTTTCAGATAGGACTGATGTCAAGACTGGGAGCATGTCAAGAATATTAGTTGATGATTGTGATGACATAGAACAAATCTACATAGAGTGAGGAAGGTGGCTGTTTTAAAAGAACTAATTTAAAATAAAAATAACAAAAGCACACAAAGAAACAAGAAAACATGGTCCATTATAATAATAAAAATAAATTGCTGGAAACCACCTCTGAAGAATCACGGCCATTGAAATAAGTAGAAAAAAACTTCAAAACAACTGTCTTAACTACGCTAAAATTGCTAAAGACAAACATGGACAAAGTACGTTAAGCATCAAGAAAACTATATAGGAAAAATGAAAATGCCAACAGTGATAGAGAAATTCAAAAAACAAAAATTGAAGGTGAAATATATAACAACTTAAAAACTCACTAAAGGGTTGTAACAGCAGATTTGAGCAGGAAGAAGAAATAATAAACGTACTAATGGATAGGATATTTGAATTCATTGAATCTAAGAGCAAGAAAAAAGAATAAGGAAATGTGAAAAAAGTCTAAAATTTTTATGGAACAATATCAAGCAACCATAATACAGCACAGCGAATTTCCAGAAGGAGTGGAAGGGACACATGGGGAAGAAGAAATTATTTGGAGAACATAATCATCAAAAACTTTCTTAATATTTTGAAAAACATAAATCTACCTATTCAAGAAACTTTTAAAAACTGCATAGAGGATATCCAAAGAGATTCAAAACTACATATATTATAATCAAACTCTCAAAAGCTAATGACAAAGATGCCATCTTGAAAGCAGCAAGATAAATGTGACGTGTAAGTTACAAATGAATCTGGATCAGAAATCTTGGAGGACATATGAAATAATTATACTTAATGTGGAAAAAACCTGTCACCCAAGAATTCTTTATTTGGCAAAAATGAGCATCAATAAATATTAAATTATTAAGAACATGTGAAAAAAAAGCTGTAAGAGTTCATTGCCACTAGAACTGTTCTGTAAAAAATGCAGGAGGGAGTAATTCACTGTGAAATAAAAAATGGCTAGACAGTAATTTGAAGTCATAAGAAATATAAAGACCTCTATTAAAGGTAAATATATTGTAAAACATGCACTTTTGAGAGTTTGGTTGGCAATGACTTTTTCTTCAAGATTTAAAATACAAACACAAATACAAGTATTATAAGTATAAATCTATATTACCACGTACATCATGTATAAAGTTGTAATTAGTGACATTAATACTGAGAAATGAAGGAAAAAAGACCTGTGGAAAAGTAGACTTTTTGTATGGAATTGAAGTTAAATTGGCATCGATTCCCAAGTAGATTGTTATCGCTCTTGAACATTGTATGCCATCTTCATGATAACTATGAAGAAAATGACTAGAATATACATAAAAGAAGATGAGAAGGGAATCAAAAATCACTAAAAATATCATCCAACCACAAAAAAAGGTCTTAATGGAGGATATGAGGAATAAAAAGCTGTAACATAGACCAAAAAAGGAAAAGAAAACTGGCAAATGAACTCTCTGTCATCACAGTCATGTGTTACCTAATGATGGGATATGTTCTGAGAAAGGGTTGTTATACGATTGCATCATTTTGTGAATACCACAGAGTATGCCTACGTGAACCTAGATGGTATGGTCTAGTTCCCATTTAAGCCATGTGGTATAGACTACTGCTCTGAGGCAATGAACATCTACAGCGTGTTGCTGCACCGATTACCGTGGGCGGTGGTAACACATGGGAAGCATTTGTGTATCTAAACATCTCTCAGCACGAAAAAGATTTTATGGTATAAGAGTCTATAAGACTATAAGAGATTTTATAGGATTCTAACACCTCGTAACTATAAGATATTAGAATCTCACAAAACCTCTGTTGTATATGTGGTTCATCATTGATCAGAATACTGTTATGTGACTCATGACTGTATTTTAAATGTGAGACATTTAAATACATTTCATTGAAATGTGAGACATTTTAGATACATTAAATTGAAATATATTAATTTTTTGCAACAAAAGAAAGATAGATTTTTAGAATGGATTAAAAAATAACTCTAACTCCATGCTCTGCACTAGCAACTCACTTTAGAGCTAAGGATACAAATCGTTTGAGAGTAAAAGACAGAAACAGATATTTAATGAAAATAGTAACAAATAGAGAGCTGTGATAGCTATGGTAGAATCAGAGCAGATAAAATTTAATCAAAAGCGGTGACAAGAGATAATCAAGACATTACACACATGCGTACCTTGGAGATATTATGTGTTGGGTTCCAGACTACCGAAATAAAGCAAATACTACAATCAAATAAGTCACACAAAGTTCTTGATTTCAAATGCTATAAAAGTTATGTTTATGCTATACCATAATCCCTTTGATGTGCAATAGCATTTCATTTAAAGAAAAAATGTACATACCTTAATTTGAAGCAATGGTATATTGTTAAATTGGGCTAACAATCACCTGAGCCCTCAGCAAAGTCATAATCCTTTTGCCACTGAAGCTTTTTCCTTCGATGCTGATTGCTGCTCACTTATTAGGATGGTGACTGCTGAAAGTGGAAGTGACTGTAGTTATTTCTTAAATAAAAGACAACCACAGACATTGCCACATTGAAAGATTATTTCTTTCATGAAAGATTTCCCTATAGATTGGCAGTGGTGGAAACTGCCAGGGGAGGGCGTGTGGGAATTGGCAGTAGTGGGAAACTGCCAGGAGGTGGGGCACACGAGTAACTGCATAATGAACATTTGTATACCTAACCCTGAATTGCACCCACGGATTTTTTTTTTTTAAAAAGATCTCCCTGTAGTGTGCAATGCTGCTTGATAGTATGCTACCCACAGTGGTACTTGTTTCAAAGTTGAAGCCAATACTCTAAAATCCTGCCATCGCTTCTTCAACTGCACATATGCAATATTCTAAATCACTTGTTTTCATCTTGACAATGTTCACAGCATCGTCATTAAGGATAGATTCGATCTTATGAAACTGCTGTCTTTGTGCATCTACAAGAAGTAACTCGTTATCTATTACATTTTAATCATGCGGGTGTTGCAATTCAGTCACACGTCCAAGCTTCACTTGCAATTCTATTTCTATTGTTATTTCCACCACAACTGCAGTTACTTCCACCACTGATATCTTGAATTCCTGAGAGTCATCCATGAGGGTTAGAGTCAACTTATTTCAACCTTCTGTTAATGTTAGTCTGTGGAGCTCCTCCCATGAATTGCAAATATTCTTGATAGCATCCAAAACACAGTAAGTTACATCCGGAGGGCTTTTAATTTACTTTGCCCAGATCAATCAAAGGAACCACCACCTATGGCAGATATTGCTTTAGGGAATGCATTTTCTGATCAATAAGACTTAAGATTCAAAAGTACTCCTTGATCCATGCACTGTAGAATGCATGCTGTGATAGCAGGCATGAAAACAACATTAATTATGTACTTCGAAGCTGTGAAACTAGGCATTGACATCTTGTCTCTAGCTCTAAGAGTCCTAGGTGACATCTTATTCCAATAGAAGACTGTTTAAATGACACTGAAAATCTGCTCTTGAGCACAGCACCTTTGTCAGTGATCTTAGCTACATTTTCTGGGTCACTTGGTGCAGCTTCTCTGTCAGCACTGGCTGCTTCACCTTGGACTTCTATGTTAGGGAGGCGTCTTCTTTCCTTCAACCTCATGAACCAATCTCTCTGAGCTTCAACATTTATTCTGGAGTTTTTCCCTCACTTCTCTCAGCCTTCATAGAATTAAGAAGACAGAAGGCCGAGCTCAAGATTAGGCTTTGGCTGGTTTGAGCTATCCACGCCACTAAAGTTCTCTACACATCAGCAGTGAGGCTTTCTTGCTTTCTAACCATTTGTGCATTCACTGGATTTGCACTTGCAATTTTCTTCTATAACTTTCCTTTGTAGTCACGACTTGGCTAACTGGTTGGCACAAGAGAGCTAACTTTTGGCTTGTCCCAGCTTTCAATATGTCTTCCGTGCTCAGCTTAATGATTTCTAGCTTTTGTGCTTGGACACTTAAAGGCCATTGTGGGGTAACTACTGGACATAGTTTCAATACTGTTATGTCTCAGGGTAAATAGGGAGGCCTGAGGGGAGGGAAAGGAATGAGGAAATCACCAGTCACTGGAGTAGTCAGAACACTTAAGCTCACTGTCTCGTATGGGCACGGTTTGTGGTTCCTTGAAACAATTATAACGGTAATATCAAGTCTGACCGATCACACATCACTGTAACAGATACCACAAATGAAAAAGTTTGAAAAATTGCAAGAATTACCGAAATGCACTACAAAGACACAAAGTGCACACGGGCTGCTGAAAATTGGTGCTGACAGACACGATCAACCCAAGATTGCCACAAACTTTATTTTTAAAAATGCGGTATCTGTGAAGGACGACAAAGTGAATCATGATTAAATGGGGCATCCTTGTGCTGATAAATGGGCCAGTTTATGAAGAATATAACAAGTGTGGTGGTAAATTCCAGGTGTCAACGGAACTAAAATTAAGGGTACTCCAGCAGCTGGCAAAGCTGGCAAAGCATTATCTGTGAAATTCTGGATGATGTTGGCATTTGAATAAAGGAATCAACTCAAAAAGGCTCACCCTTGCCCAGTGTGGGCAGAGACCATTCTATTGACTGGGGTTTTTGGGGACTGGGGTGTCTACCAGTGACTCCCAGGTTCTCAGGTTTTCACACTCAGACTGAAAGTTATATCATCAACTCCCATGGTTCTCAGGTCTTCAGGCTTGGACATAGCCATGCTGTGGCAGAGAGGGGCTAAAAGAGTTAAAATTATTTCTTTTAAAAATCAACATGCAAGCTCCAAAACCTGCTAGACATGGGGCTTGAAAAAACCAAATACCCAAAGGTCACCTTCCTGGAAATGCACGGTCATAATCCATTCACAACCTTACCCCCACATCCTCTCTTTATGAAGGTATCAGTTTACAACCCCTGCTTGTCAAGTATACCCTGGAGACAACTTGTTCTTTGAAAACCTGGTTTTGCTAAATACCACCTTGCAAATTCCAAAGAAAAATGTATAGCCATACAACCCGACCCCCTCCCTTACCTAAACTAACAGATAAAATCCCTCTCCTCTTTCTCCGGGTTGCTCAGCCTTAGAGCATTAGCCCGCTAAGTAGAGTCAGCGCTAATAAACTGCTACTTCCTAAGATAGCCTCGGTGTCACAGTCTTTCTGTTTTCCTGCAAAAGCCACAAGCACAGGTGCTCATAAGGGAACACATTGTCCATTTGAAACAAATTTTAATCACAGTTCATAAGCTTGCTTCCCTTAGAAACTTCCTGGACCATGAAGAACCCAGATATCCCTTCCACCCAGGGGAACAAGTGCTGCTAAAAAATTGAAAAAAAAAAAAGAACCTAACCAACAGCTGCAAGAAAAAAACAGGGATCCTATGGCATTCTAGTCATCACTGCATTAAAAACCTGCAAATATCAAGCCTCAAATACATCATTCCTGAATGGAAAAATATATGCCTGAATAGAAAGACCCTGTTCCCAGACCAGAGCAACTGCCTCAGTGGACAATTGAGCTGGTAAAGAACTTAAAACAGCTATTTAAGCAACAAAATAATTCTCACTAAATGTGTATTTAAAACGGGCATTTTCCTATGCTAGTACATTCTATTACCCAAATTGTTAAATTTGTGGGCAACTTCTAGTCTCAGGAGCCTCTGGGCTTCCCTGACAGGTCTCACTCCTCCAGGGGACTAACTGGAAACATTTAAATCTGTACAGTCAAAAGTTCAAAATGGGAAATCAAACAACTAATAGTAATAACCTAACAAAAATTAGTTTACAACAATGGCTCATTAAGAAAACAGGCAGTGTGTTCAGTACCAGTCCCAACTACCTGGCATCAAATCTGGGAGTTTTGGGGGCTGTGAAGTTCTATAAAATTTAGATACCTAACTTCTCCATTATAGCAAAACCCCTCTATAAAGCCACAAAGGGGTGGGGGTGAACAAAAGCCTCTGCTATAAAAAAAGTTCAGCAACCTTAGACCTTCCCCTTAGAAGGACTATTGGCAGAAGCTGGACTCATTTAGGCTGGG
>NW_007248890.1:22376-30592 GCF_000164805.1 Carlito syrichta
TGGGTCCAGCTTCTGCCAATAGTCCTTCTAAGGGTAACGTCTAGCCCCAGGAAACAAATGGGTTTCTCACCTTTTAAAACCTTTATGGGCGGCCACCTCCTCTTGTTAAGGGCATACAGGGAAACTTAAAGGAGTTAGAAAATCTTACTCTAAAACAACAAATGCAGGCCTTAGGTTCAGCCTTAAATACCACCCATTATCAAGTCAAAAAACAGTTACCAATTAGTTTAACTACCAATGCCCATTCTTTTAAACCAGGTAATATGGATTGGGTAAAAAAATGGAATGTACAGCCTCTAAAACCCCACTGGAGGGGCCCATTTACTGTCCTTTTATCTACCCCAACTGCAGTCAAAGTAGCCAAAATAATTACAACAAAGTTAAGCCTGCCCCCCAAGACTGGGAGTGCACCACAAATCTGTTGGCTTCTCTTAAACTGACCTCCTGGAAAGTCACTGAAGCCAACAGAAAACCCCAAATAGATTCCCCAACCCCAGCTCTAGCCACTCCGGAGCTGGCTAGTCTATGCATGGCTGAAGTTTGAGAATCCATTGGCCTTGCTTCAGTCACATACCGGACGCTGGTTGACCTACACAAGGCAGAAGCTTAAGAACTCAATGGACCTTACTGATAAGCCCCTGTTTCGCTCTGTCAGCCTTTGTATCTGCCAATTGTTATACCGTTTGTTGTCTTATTTGCTATAAGACTGACCTTATTTGCTATAAAATTGACAGTCGACCCCTACAAATTGGACATGCTGGAAAAAGGTTTCACTAGCATTTCTGTTCTTTCTTATACTAGAGATCTTGCCTATGTCCCAATACAAAAATGGCGTGGCATAAAAACTAACAATTGGTTTAAAACATGTTCTTAGATCTGAAAGAACTTAAGTACATTATTGGATCTGTAATCCTATTGTTAGGATCCTGTCTTATCTTCCCTTACATAGCCCCACTAATTATAAACTCCATCTCTAAGTTTGTAAAAACAGTTGTCAAATGAAAAACTGCAGCCCATGATGCTCTTAACCCATAAAGGGTTGAGCATCAAAGGGGGGGAAATGGCAGAGAGGGGCTGAAAACAGTTAAAATCATTCCTTTTAAAAATCAACTGGCAAGCTCCAGACCTCCTAGACATGGGGCTTGAGAAAACCAAATAGCCAAAGGTTGCTTTCTTGGAAATGCAAGACAGTAATCCATTCACAACCTTACCCCCACATCCTCTCTTTATGAAGTTATTGGTTTACAACCCCTGCTTGTCATGTGTGCCCTGAAGACAATTTGTTCTTTGAAAATCTGGTTTTGCTAAATACCACCTTGCAAATTCCAAAGAAAAATGTATAGCCATACAACCCGACCCCCTCCATTACCTAAACTAACAGATAAAACCCCTCTCCTCTTTTTCCGGGTTGCTCAGCCTTGGAGCATTGGCCTGCTAAGTCACGCTGGCACTAATAAACCACTACTTCCCAAGATAGCCTCAGTGTCATGGTCTCTCTGTTTTCCCACAACAGTGCTAAAGCCATTCTTTATTCTCCAGCTTGCACATGGCAGCTAGTGGCACTTCGCAGCCTCTATAATTAAAATGATGCAATTTCCCAAATAAATTCTCTCTAATATGTCCATATATAGACACATACATATATAATTCATACACACACATGCACATACACACATAAATATATACCCCTTGGGCATTTTTATATGCTTAGACTTCTGGGTTAATCTGGAGATTCAGAAGGAAACAAACAGGGAGGTGACCTGGGCCTCCACCCTTAGATAATGAGACTTACTTGTGCATTTGGCTCCCGGGTTGGCTTGTGCTGGAGGAAATATGGGTTTATGGAGATACAGGAGGAAACACGTCTACCCCCAATCTGAGGTCTTCTCAACTGAGCCCGGGGAAGAAATAAAGCCCTCCAGTTTGCCGCCACTGTGGAGTTTTGTCACAAATTGTAGGACTGTAACTCTCAGGTCCTGAGATCACCACCTTAAGACATACTGGTCTCAGGTGGGCAAACATCTTAGAGACTTCGTCCATTTGTGCTGCTATAAAGGAATGCCTGAGGCTGGGTGATTTATGTTTTAAAAGGGGCTTATTTTGCTTACAGTTCTGCACACTGAGTAACATGGCACACCCACATCTGCTTCAGGTGAAGGCTTCAGGCTGCTTCTACTCACAGTGGGAGGGGAAGGGGAGTCAGCGTGTGCTGAGATCACAAAGTGAAAGAGAAAAGCTCTCAAGAGAAGGGAAGGAAGGACCAGGCTCTCTCTCTTTTTTTTTTTTTTTTTTTTTTTTTTTTTTGAGTCCAAGTCTTACTGTCGCCTAGGTTGGAGTACAGTAGTATGCTCAGGGCCACTGCAGCCTCGACCTGCTGGACTCAAGATATCCTTCTGCCTCAGCCTTGCAAGCAGCTGGAACTACAGGTACATGCCATGCCTGGCTGATTTTTTGATTTCTTGTAAAGGAAAGGTCTTGCCAATTTGCCCAGACTGATCTTGAACCCTGGACTCAGTCAATCCTCTTGCCTCAGCCTTCCAAAGTCCTGGGATTACAGGCTTGAGCCAGCACACCCAACTGGATCAGGCTCTTTTTAACAAGCAGCTACTGAGGAACCTAAGAGTGAGATTCATTTATTACTGCAGGGAAGACACCCAGTCATCCATGAGGGATCTACCCCTATGACCCCCAAACCTCCCACTGTCCCCTCCTGCAATATTGGAAACCAAATTTAAGCGTAAGGTTTGGAGGGTCAGATAACCCAGCTATGGCATTCTGCCCCTCGCTCCATGAACCACAGGTCTTTCTTACATGCAAAGTACAATCATTTCATCCTAACGGGCCCCAATAGTCTTACCTTGTTCCAGCACCAACATAAAAGTACAAAGCACAGAGGTTCACCAGAGATTCAAGGTAAGTGTCTACCAGGTATGAGCCTGTGAAATCAAACACAAATTATTTACTTCCAAAGTACATTAGTTTTGTTGACAGTGATTGAACAAGTCCATTCCAAAAGGGAGAAATCACTTAAAAGAGAAGGGGGGGGTCAGGGTCATGCAAGTTAGAAAGCCAACAGGCACGCATTAAATCTTAAAGCTCCAAAATAATTTCCTTTGGCTCCTTGAGCATGCCGGTGCAAGGGATGGACATCCCTGCCCCACAGCTTTGCTTGGTGCAGCTGATGTGGCTGCTCTCACAGGTTGTAACCCAGAGCCCTGGCTTTTCCAAGCAGAGGAGGCATACGGCTGGTGGCTCTATAATTGTGGACTAGAGAGATGTGGTCCTGCGCCTACAGCTAGACAAGGCAGTGCCCCAGTGGGATCTCTCTGCAGAGGCTCAACCCCACATTTCTATTCAGCATTGCCTAAGCAGAAACTCTCTGCAGAGATTCCTCTCCTGTGGCAGGGTTTTAGATATGTCCTCTGAAATCTAGGAGGAGGCCGTCAAGCCTCAACCACTCTTGTGCAACACAGGGCTCGGGCTCGAAACTGCTCTTCTCTCTTTGTCTCACTCTACTTAGCATTTCCTCTACTGCCTTGGTATAAGGCCTCCAGTTTCCCGAGGCTCATTGCACAAGGTGATTAACACATGGGGACTTCTTCCTGACCAGATGGTAAAGATTCAAACTTTCTTCAGTTTGTGTAGAATCTGGTTGAAAAATAAACAAGCACGCAACAACAACCAAACTAATGTCAGGGTGCCATGGAAATGATCAGTCCTATAGGAGAGAGAGAGAGAAAGAGGACAGAGGAAAAGGAAAACGAATGAAAGGAGGAAGAAGGGAGTAAAATAAGAATGAGGAAGGAGAGGAGCAAAGTGTCCTTGACTCATACATAAATAACACCACGTGCCTCAGGGAAATAATCGATCTTACTTTCCGCACACGTGTTGCCTAATTCACAGAGAACTCCAAATATTTGCTCAGCAAATATATATTGAAATGATTTCTTTAAAAATTTGTGTTGGCAGTAGTATCTGCCCCCAAGAGTTTTCTTGTTTTGTTGAATCATTTCTCTGAGTGAGTGCATTCTGTGCAAATAAGGAAGAACCACACTTGAACCGCATAGAGATTTCTGGATGGGGACCAAGAGTGGGCGTTGAGGTTGTACAGGCCAAGAGTCAGAACTGCATTGCTTTGAAAATGAGGAGTAAGCAGAGGCTGTGTGGGAATGATAGGTATGCTGCAGAGGGGGTTGGGGCATTGTTGATCTCCCTGGAGGGCCTTCCCTGGGGAGAAAAACAGATGTATGGGAATATCCATGAAGTTTTAATTATGCTGTTGGATGAAATTCATAGCACATGGATTTTTTTTTGAGTTAGAGTCTCACTCTGTCACCCAGACTGGAGTGCAATGGCCGCTCCCGGCCACCACAGCCTCGACCTACCGAGCTCCGGCGATCCTTCCACCTCAGCCTTCCAAGTAGCTGGAACTACAGGCTCACACTACCACGCCCGGCTACTTTTGATTTATAGTGGAGATGAGGTCTCGCCAAGTTGCCCAGGCAGGTCTCGAACCCGGGCTCAGGCAATCCACTCACCTCAGCCTCCCAAAGTGCTGGGATTACAGGCTGAGCCACCGAGCCCGGCCAGCACATGGAACTTTAAGTAAAACCTACCTTACTCACTATTGTTTTATAGGCTGAGTTTTGTTTGAAGAGAAATTACCTCCTGAATTTCAACTTTCAGTTAGCGATGACTCCATTGAGCCCTTTTTTGACATCACTGCATCTTCTGCCCTATTTGTTATTTTAGTTTTGTTCAGTACTGTGTTCAGCTCCTATAATCTCCTCGTGCTTTTGTGAGGTGACTTAGTGGTTTTCACACATTCTGAGAACTCCTGGATAGGTACAAAATGGGTGCGTTTTAAGAGAAAATTATTAACTTTGGTGTTTTTTGGTTAGGAGACAATGAGTTCAAAAAAAGCCTGTCTTGATCGATTTAAACCCCATAGAATTGCATTACCCCAAAAGCAAAAAGTCTGGAGAAAGGATAAGCTCTGAGTGTCAGTCATTAGAGTCCAAAACTTCTCCCATCTCCTTCTGACTCTTCCCTCTACTTTGTATTGACATAGTTCTCAGACTGACTGGAAACAGCCACAGCAATTTCAGAACTCACAGTGCAACAGGACAGTAGCCAATCAAAGAAGGGGCCATATTATTTTTAAAACTTCTTAGAAGTTTGAAAAAATTTCCCAGAAGACCCCTGCATACTTCCCCTTGTGTGGCATTGGTTAGGGTTGGACCGCAGCACCCTTCTCACAGCGAGTACATGCCAAAGATAATAAAATCAATGTGTTTTCTAAACAAATCATTTGGAGTAGGACAGACATGGGGAAAGCTACCATTTGACCATTAAAATCAGAGCAAGAAAGTGATGATTTTAGAAAAAATACATATTTCCAATTTTGCCTACACCCCAGAACTGCTTGGCAAACTTTTAAAACAACTCAAGATAAAGACTTAAATGTAAGAAATGAAACTATAGAAATACTAGAAGAAAACCCAGGGAAAATTCCTCTGGACATTGACCTAGGCAAAGTATTCATGACCAAAATCTCAACAGCACAAGTAACAAAGCCAAAAAAAAAAGGCAAATGGCATTTAGTTAAATTAAAAATCATCTGGCCAGGCTCAGCGGCTCAGCCTGTCATCCTAGCAATTTGGGAGGCCTCAGCCTGAGCCCACAGGTTCGAGACCTGCCTGGGTAACTTGGCGAGACCTCATCTCTACAATAAAACAAAAATTGGCCAGGTGTGGTAGCACTCGCCTGTAGTTCCGGCTACTTGGAAGGTTGAGGCAGAAGGATTGCCAGAGTCCGGTAGGTCGAGGCTGTGGTGGCCGGGAGCATGCCACTACACTCCAGTCTGGGAGACAGAGTGAGACTCCCAACTCAAAAAAAAAAAAAAAAGCCTCTACACAGAAAAATAAACAATCAACAGAATAAATAGACAACCTGCATAATAAGAGAAAATATTTGCAAACTAGGCATTCAGTGGGAAACTCTTATCCAGAATTTATAAGAAACTCAAACAATTCAACAACAAGCACATAGCTTTATTGAAAATGGCCAAAGGACATGAATTAGTCATTTTTCAAAAGAAGAGATACAAATGTCCAAAAGCATATGAAACAAATGTGCAACATCATAGAACTGCAACTTAAAACCATGATGAGATATAATCTTATACAAGTCAGAATTGCTATTACAAAAAAGATAAAAAATAATAAAAGTTGATGAGAAAAGGGAATACTTATACACTGTTGGTGAGAATATATATGCACAGCCTACATGGTAAACGGTATAGGGATTTTGCAAAGAACTAAAAATAGAACTATCACTGGATCCAGCAATCCCAATGCTGGGTATACACCCCAAGAAAAAGAAATCATTGCATCACAAAGATAGCTACACTTATATGTTTATTGCAACACTATTCACAGAAGCAGAGACATGAAATCAGCTGAAGTATTCATCAGTGGATGTTGGGCAAAGAAAATTTGGTGTGTGTGTATACATACATACATACATACATATATATATATATAATGAAATACGATGCCGGGCTCGGTGACTCAGCCCGCAATCCCAGCACTTTGGGAGGCAGAGGCGAGTGGATTGCATGAGCCTGATGGTTCGAGACCCACCTGGACAACTTGACGAGACCTCATCTCTACAATAAATCAAAAATTAGCTGGGCATGGTAGCACATTCCTGTTTTTCCAGCTACTTGGAAGGCTGAGGCAGAAGGATCGCTGGAGCCCAGCAAACCGAGGCTGCGGTGACCGGGAGAGTGCCACTGCACTCCAGTTTGGGCAACCGAGTGAGACTCCAACTCAAAAAAAAAAAGAAAAAAGAAATACTATTTAGTCTGAAAAAAGAATGAAACCATATCTTCTGCGGCAACATGGATGGACCTGGAGACCATTATCTTAAGTGAAACAATTTGGAAACAGAAAGTCAACTGCTACAAGTGCTCATGTAAAGGTGGGAGCTAAATGATGTGTCCACATGGACTTAGAGTGTAAAATATCATCGTTGGGGACTTGGAAAGGTGGGAAGGTAAGAGGGAAATTATTTAATGGGTACACGCATGCTTTGCAGGTGAGGTTTACTCTGAAATCTACAATATATCCCTGTATCAAAATTGCACTTTTACAACTTAAATTTATACAAATAAAAGTAAATAAAACATAGCGATACTTAGACTTTAGTACGGATTAAATAAGTAAGAATCTCGGGGGTGGGGATCTCAGCTTTTGATAAGAGGGTCCAGGTCAATACAAGTAGAGCAATTTGTTCTGACACTGGACACATTGGCTCTATGTGGTTGGTATAAGAACAGACAAGTAGGTAAAAATAACAGAAGTCTCAATCAGTAGCAAATCTGTGTTTTTAAAAACTGCAGAGAGAATGAGTGGGGTCTGATAAATTTCAATTTAAATTAATATTTGCCTAATTTGGATGACGATTGAAAGAACAAAAAAAGAGGAGAGACTCAATTACCACAACTCTTGATGAATCAAAAGCTCAGTGAAGTGTAGTAGAAACCACAGTGTAGTAGATTTGATATTATGAAATGTGTCCGTGTTAAAGCTTCCTAGATGAAGCAGTTGTAAGTAGGTAGTAAACATGGAAACAGGTGCCTGAAGTGTAGTCTAGGTATGAGTAGAGACTCTTGGGAGTTGAGAATATGAAGAACGAAATGCCTGAGTTCTCCTTATGAAAAATGAGAAATGGGCTGGGTGCAGTGGCTCAGCCTATAATCCCAGCACTTTGGGGGGCCAAGGCGAGAGGATTGCTTGAGCCTGGGGGTTCGAGACCAGCCTGGGCAACTTCATAGACCTCGGTTCTACAATAAATCAAAAAATAAGCCGGGTGTAGAAGCACACAACTGTGGCTCCAGCTACTTGGAAGGCTGAGGCGGAAGCATCGCTTAGGCCCAGCAGGTCGAGGCTGCATTAGCCGTGAGCATGCCACTGCACTCCAGCATGGGCGACAGAGTGAGACTCAAAAAAAAAAAAAAAAGAAAAAAAAAGAAAAATGAAAAATGATGTCTACAGAACCTGGGAAGAAATTGTAAACTAAGAAAAAAAGACTGAAATAAAAAGACCATATATACAAGTGGGGAAATGTAATAGGGTCTAGATATCAGCCTTAAAATATATATTTAAATTAGCCGGGCGTGGTAGCATGCGCCTGTAGTTCCAGCTACTTGG
>NW_007248890.1:30612-57524 GCF_000164805.1 Carlito syrichta
TCAAAAAAAAAAAAAAAAAATAGATTTTATTCATGTGGTTTCCCACTTGGTATCAGAGATGAAATCTCAAATTTCAGTACCTAATGGCTGGTGATAGAATTATTTCTATTAGAAAGATTAGGAAGCTAAGGCTTAATTGCTTCAAATTTGCCACAAAGCTAGCATAGTGGGCTCAATAATAGCTGCCAAAGACACCTATGCCCTAAACCCTGAACTCTGTGAGTTTGTTACTTTATGTGGCAAAACAAAGTTTACATATATGGCTGAGTTAAGAATCATAAGATGGAAGGGTTTTCCTGAATTATCTGGGTAGGTCAATATAATCACAAAGTTCTTATGAAGTGGGACCCAGGTGGGTCAGAGTCAAAGAAGAGATGTGAGGATAGATGCACAGGAAAGATCTAAGATGATATGCAGCAGACTTTGAAGATTAAATAAGGGGCCATGAGCCAAGGAATGCATTCTGAAAATGGCAAGGAGATGAGCCTTCCCCTAGACCCACAGAAAGAAATACAGGCCTGTGGACCCTTTGACTTTAGTCCATTGAATCTGATTTTGGACTCTTGTCTCTAGAACGGTAAGAAAATTAATTTTTTTTGTTTCAAGCTACAATATTTATGATAATTTGTTACAGCAGCCACAGGCATACTGATATAACTTACTCAATTCTTTTCCTTTTTCTCCTATATCATCAATTTTCCTCTCCTTACTACCAGATGTAGTAAAGTAAGGCATGCTGCTATTTCTGTCATCTCACAGGAAATTCTCATTAGCAACTGTTTTCTTCTTCAGTGACTTCTTGCTCCCTTTATAGCCAAGTATTTGAGCACTTTCTACACGTCCATATCTAATTACTCGCTTCCCACAATTTTTTGAACACACCCTGTTCAGGCTTTGGCCTCCCCCGAGCTCTCAAAACTGTTCTTGACTTTGCTAAGGTCAATTGCCAATTCCAGCGGTGAACGCTGAGTCCTTTTCTTATTTGTCCAATCAGCAGCATTTATCACTTTTTTCCTAGACGGTTTCTTCGTCTGCTTCCAGGAGAGAAAAGGCTCCCACTTTCCCTTGTACCTTCCTAGTTTCTCCCCGGTCTCCTCCGGTTTCCCTTCTGTCACCTCAGCCTCTTACAAATGGAATGCCCTTTGTCTCCTTTTACTTTGCCTCCACTCTCTCACTCATTAAGTGTTTTCTCTGACCATATGAATTGATGGCTTCAAGAGGCAACTGTTTTCTGTCCATCCCAAATATGCATCCTTGCCTACACCCTTTCTCTAACCATAGACTTCTATGCTCAACTGTCTACATGGCATCTTCACTTGGATACATAATAGGCATCTGAAACATAACATATGTAAGACTGAACTGATCATCTTCCCCAAAACACCTGCTCTTGCCACCTCTTCATCTCTGCCAGTGGCAGCTCCGTTCTTTCAGTCACTTAACCCCAAATTTCTGGAGTGGAGTTTTACTCATTCCCCTACCCCCATCATACAGCCAATGTGCTTGGAAGCCTTGTTGACTCTATCCTTAGAATATGTCCATGTTCTCACCAATGTTTGCCACCTCTACTGCTGGTCTAGCCAGCTTTATTTTTTGCCTGAATACTTGTATAGAACAATGACAGGGTTTATCTACTTTTTTCCTTCTCATCAGCATTCAGAGTTGTCCTTTTTAAACCATGTCAACTCATGTAACTCCTCTGCTAAGAACTTAAAATCATTCTCCATTTTTCTAAGAATAAAAGTGAAAGTTCTTTCAAAAACCTACATGATATAAACTCCCCTTTGCTGCTCTGGCTCTTATTTCCTGCTATCATCTCTTTGGTTCAGAAAACTCTACTCACATTAGTTAATCTCTGTCAATGCAATAATGCAGGAACATTCTTTCTTCACAGCCATCGTATTTTCTGTTCCATGTGCCAAGAATACTCTCCCCCAGGCTGGGCACGGTGGCTCACACCTATAAACCCAGTACTTTGAGAGGCCGAGGTGAGAGGATTGCCTGAGCCCATGGGTTCGAGACCAGCCTGGGCAACTTGGCAAGACCTCATCTCTACCATAAATAAAAAAATTCCCTGGGCATGGTGGCGCGTGCCTGGAGTTCCAGCTACTTGGAAGTCTAAGGCAGAAGGATCGCCTGAGCCCAGCAAGTCGAGGCTGCAGTGGCCTTGAGCATGCCACTGTACCCCTCCAGCCTAGGCGAGGAGAGTGAGACTCCAATTCAAAAACAACAACAAAAGAATACTCTCCCCCATACCCACCCATATTCACATAACCCACTCAAACTTTTGCTCAAGAGTCACTTGTCTAGATAAAATCTTTTCTGGCCATCCTGTTTAAAATATCGCCTAACTGATAGCCACTGCCTATTCCTGCCTCCTGTTTTATTTTCCTCCAAATCACAGTGAAATCACAGCCAAAAGTCATGAAAAGGCTAGCATTTTTTTTTTGAGTTGCCTCACCCAGGATGGAGGGCAGAGGCACGCTCCAGACCACTGCAGCCTCGACCTGCTGGGCTCAGGTGATTCTTCCGTCTCAGCCTCCAAGGAGCGGCACTACATGCACACGCCGCCACGCCTGGCTAATTTTTTGACTTATTGTAGAAATGAGATCTCGCCAAGTTGCCCGGACTGGTCTCAAATCCATGGGCCCAGGCAATCCTCTCACCTCGGCCTCCCAAAGTGCTGGGATTATAGGCGTGAGCCACCATGCCTGACCCAAGAGCTAACATTTTAACCTAACTTGTAAGCTAACTAACCATTTAGCTGGTTTTCCGAATGCTCAATGGAACTTATAGGTCGGACAAGAAGAAAAGTTTACTGCTCATGATGATATCTGTAGCTAAAGTAACAGCATTTTTGTGTTTGTTCCTTGAGATCTGATTTCCAGAGGATAAAAGGGCCGGTGTCACCTGACCACATAGTGGGTTGACTTACAAGAGAAAAGTCCCTGAGGGAACAATAGTAAACCTTGATCCCAGAAGCATGTGGAGTGTTCAAAATCTCCACCTCTCAATAAAGGGCCAAGGGCATGTCTGATTAGTACCAAGGAGATACGAGAATAGTGAACACTTTGGCACAACCATGCTTTTGTTTTCCCAGAGTTTCTGCATTGTTGCCACTCAAAAACACCATCCTGACCTCTGATACTTCCTCAGAGTAATTTTCCATCTACGGACCCCACCCTGCTCCTCAGTTATAAATCCCCATTTGTCCTGGTTGGAGTCAGAGTTGAGCTTGAAAAAAACCAAAATGTTTCACTGCAAAAGATACTCAGCCTATAATCCCCCGCCTTTGGGAGGCTGAGGTGAGGTGACTTGCCTGAGCCCGCAGGTTCGACACCCGCCTGAGCAACTTGGCGAGACCTCATCGCTACAATAAATCAAAAATGAGCCGGGCGTGGTAGCGCGCGCCTGTAGTTCCAGCTACTTGGAAGGCTGAGATGGAAGGATCGCCGGAGCACAGCAGGTGGAGGCTGTGGTGGCCGGGAGCGGCCACTGCACTGCAGTCTGGGCAACAGAGTGAGACTCCAACTCAAAAAAAAACAAAAAGATACATATTTGATATATTTCAAATATATCAAATGTTCAGAAGGGTTGGAAACACAAAAGCAGTTGAAAGCATTCTTTTGCGGAGGAAATTTGCATGTGCTAAAAAACAAAAACAAAATGCATTCATGTAGCCAAGCTTTCTCTGAGGCCACCCCTTGCTCCATCTAAAAAAGAGTAACTGAGAGTCTGACACCTTTAAAGGTCGGAAAGAAATATTCACCCTCCGTTTTCTCTGAAGGCTTCTCCCTGCATGGTTTCATTGATGTTACAAGACCACATTTGCCAGCCAGGTTTTCCCTCCACCCCCTCCTGTAACCTGCCTTGCCAGTGTAACCTGATTTGCCACCACAACCTGTCTAGAGCCGTTCTCTGAGACCTCATATATTCTGTAACCACAAGATGGTAAATAAGATTCTTTTAAAAATATCATTATTTATTTATTTATTTTTCTATTGTGGGGTACAGTTAAAGGTTAGGTATACAAATATACAAATATGGTATACAAATACAAAAAAAGGTTAGGTATACAAATATACCACAAGATGGTAAATAAGATTCTTTTAAAAATATTATTTATTTATTTATTTATTTTTCTATTGTGGGGTACAGTTAAAGGTTAGGGATACAAATATGCTCCGTTCAGGCACCCTTGTTGATAAGAGGTGTCTCCGCGTCCCCAGACAGATATTTACCACCGTTAATCCCATCTCCCTTCCCCTCCCACCCCTATAGTTTCCCACCACTGTCAGTCATTTTCTTATAGTATTACGTTGTATGTTCAAGGTCCACTATATGAGTGAGAACATGTGATACTTAGATCTTTGTTTCTGTGAGAGATCACTCAGTATTATAGACTCTAGTTCCATCCAGGTTGCTGCGAAACTCATGATTTTGTTCTTTTTTATGGCTGTGTAGTATTCCATCGTGTATATGTACCACATTTTTTTTAATCCAGTCCTCTTTTGATGGACAGCATGGTTGCTTCCAGGTTCTTGCTATTGTGAACAATGCTGCAATAAACTTACGTGTGCAGGTATCTTTTTGATAGAGTGATTTGAGTTCTTCAGGGTATATTCCCAGTAGGGGGATTGCGGGGTCATATGGGAGGTCAATATTTAGAGCTTTTAGGAATCGCCATACTGTTTTTCACAGAGGTTGCACTAGTTTGCACTCCCACCAACAGTGTAGAAGTGTTCCCTTTTCGTCACACCCTCTCCAGCAACTGTTATTTTTTGAGTTATTGATAATTGCCATTCTGACTGGAGTTAGGTGGTATCTCAGTGTGGTTTTGATTTGCATCTCCCTGATAATTATTGAGGTTGAAATTTACACTGCAAGTAAATAAGATTCTTAATCCCATTTGGGTGTAAGTATACTCTGTGGTCCTCTGTATACATCAGAGCCAAGGGAAACAGGGCCCCTTTTCTCTCTGAAGAGTCACTGAAAAATCAACTCACAAAAGGCAGATTAATAAGAGAAAAGGCATACAAGTTTATTTAAAGTGTGCACACACAAAAGAGTTTAGAATGAAGACCTCAAGACATAAATGGAATTGTCAATTCTATGCTTAGTTTCAACCACTATAGACAGTCACGTAGAAATATGATTGGATAAAAAGGCTATTATTATCTAATGCTGATAGACTGAGTGAAAAAACACAGCAAGGCCTATCTGTATAGATTCTATTTTAGTTTACTTTTTTGGAGTCTGGGTCTGTCTCTAATGTCTAGACTGGAGTGTAATGGTATGATCATGGCTCACTGCAGCCTTGACCTCCTTAGGTGATATGTCTGCCACAGCCTCCTGAATAGCTGGGACTTCAGGCCCATGCCACTACGCCAGAGAATTTTTTGATGTCTTATAGAGACAAGATCTTGCTATGTTACCTAGAGTGGTTTCAAACTCCTGAACTCAAATGATCCTAACTGCCTCAGCTTCCCAAAGTGCTGGGATAACAGGCATGAACCTCTGCACCTGGCCTGTCCAGATTCTTCTTGGTCTCTCAAAGTGGCATTCCTTCCTTCTGAATGTGAGGCAGGACCCTCTCTAGAATTATAGTCAAACAAAATAGGTAAGTTATGTTTTTTTATGACCAGATTTCACACAGAAAGGCAAAGGGAAGTTTAGAGTAATATTTTTGATTGATGGCTAGCTTTGGAGAAAAAGGGTTTTGGTTTCTATGGCCCACCTTGGGGAAGTTGGACTCTAGCTTCTTTGGCTTGCACTGGGGGAGAATGGGACTGTGAGACAGGAGGGAGGGAGGTCAGAGAAAAACTTCTGCTTCGAAGGCCTTCACTTTGGGGTAGTGTCTTCTGAGTCCCAACACGAACACAATTACATACTTTTTTTCTTATTGATCTGCCTTTCATGAGTTGCTATTTACTGAACATTTAGAGAGCAAAGAAAACATTTTCCATAGGTCCCAGCAGCTGCCATTTGACCGGAGGGAGATATTTTCTTTTTCTTCTATGACTGGACAATAAAAAATGCCTTGCATTTCCTTGGAGAGAGCTATCATCTCCATATGCCAACACTGTTCACTCTACAAATTTCTGGAGAAAAACTAGTGTGGAATGAAGGGTAGTTAGTGCCTCTGCTCATTCAATGCACAGAAAGCATGAGACCATGCAGAAGTATCATCCCTACAGGCACTAACCAATTTCTAACAACTGCACATTTCTTTTTTTTTTTTTCTGAGTTGGAGTTGCACTCTGTTGCCCAGGCTAGAGGGCCGTGACATACTCACGGCCACTCCAGCGTCGACCTGCTGGACTCCGACGATCTTTCTGCCTCAGCCTTCCAAGTAGCCAGAACTACAGGCGTGCACTACCATGCCTAGCTGATTTTTGATTTATTGTAGAGATGAGGTCTTGCCAAGTGGCCCTGGCAGGTCTCAAACCCACGGACTCAGCCGATCCATCCCAAAGTACTGGGATGACAGGCTGAGCCACCAAGCCCGGTCACAGCACATTTCTTATACCACTTATTTCATTCAAAGCCTATGTCCTCCACTAGACTATAAAGTCAAGGAATTTTTGGTTTTTGTTTCATTTTATTTTTGCTTGTTTAATTTATTGATAAGCAATGTCTGGAACACAATGGATATTCAATAAATTGTACTGGATGAATAAATAAGTGGATGGCATATTACGCAAGATGTAATAAAACGCCAAGACATGGGTAGATGATTAAGAAACAAATTAATAAGAGGCACGGCTTTACAAGTGAAATATAATTCTGGAACTGTTGAACAATATTTTATAGCTTGGACCAATATACTTGTGTTACATTTTAAAAAGTGTATCCAATCTGCACAGTGAAAATGATTTCAAGTTTGAAAAACCATACACATTGGCATCAGAAAACCAGGAAGGAAAAGGGACCAGGTGTCATGCATTATTAAGTTTCTGTTCTTGATCCTTTCTTTTTTTTTTTTTAAATGTTCCTGTAATTTGTATGTGTTAGGAGCCAGCCACGGAGGCCCACTGAGCGTTAGAGATCAGGGAGGGCCGTGGACCCCGAGACCACTAGGATGCATTCAGGGGCTGTTGACCCCATTGCGTTCTCCCTTTTCTGTTTAGTACACTTAACCAAAAGGAACTCTGCTGACCTAAGCTGAAGTCTCTGTGACTGTGACAGGCGTGGTTAACTCTAGAAACTCATTGTTCCTGTTTCCCATGAGCTGCGGTTTTGGCTTGGGTATTAGATATAATTCAAACTCAGGTCACATTTGGGAGCCTTCAATACGGTACAAGCTTCTTTACAAGATTTAAAAGCATATTTGTAGAATTAGTATATACATATGGAGAGCTATTTTCAGCTTTAGATGGTATAGAAGGTTATCTAGAGTTACCAGAAATGGCCCAGCACGAACTTTGGACTGGGCCACATTCCTAAAGGCCCAGCGTGTACTTTGGACTGGGCTGCATTCTTTTAAACCGGTTTTAGCTACAATTAGTGTAGGATTTTTCTACTTATTATAGAAACTGAATTTATTTTACTCATAGAAAGTATTGTAGAATAGGTCATGCTAACGTAAGGGAATTATGTTAGTTCAAGCATGATCAAACATGATATTTTGAGGTTTAATAAGAATACAGCTAACTTTAGAAATTTCATTGTTCCCATTTTTTACTAATTGCAGTTTTAGCCTTAGTACAATTTACAGTTTATATTTGGGTTTTATTTTAGAAGATTTATTGCTGATGATCAGCTTTATATATTAGGATTAGGAATTAGAAACTTTTATAGAAGTTAAAAAGATATATAAGATTTTAGAGTAGCCATTTTGCTAAGAGATTATGATCGATTGTTTCCAGAAACGGCCCAGCATGATCTTTAGACTGGGCCACATTCTTTAGGAACTAGTTTGAACTATAATTAAGAGTTTCCATAGTGTAGGTAGAATTAGCATAGAATAGAAAAGATAATAGAATTTAAGTTAGTCGTTTTAGGTGTTGTGTACGCATAAGTTTTAGAAGTTACTGATTATTAGAACATCAGGTTGCTAGTGGAGATTGTTGCATTATTTTTGAGGAACATTAACCAAACATTAGGAAGAGTAAGATAATTTTGGGATTGTTCTTCCTCATGCTTGAGGAAACAACTGGAAGGTAGAGGGGGGCGCCCCTCAACCGCGTGGCTTTGTTTTCATGTGAAAGTCTTGTGATTTAAACCGTGAAAAATTAGGATAAAAGGCTTACGGTTTGTCCCATTAAATGGCTTCTGCACTAGACAGAGTCCAGTCTCTTTCTTTCTTTCTTTTAATATCTATCCCTCCTACAAAATTGCTGATACTGTCACACCTTACAGGGACTCCCAATCTCTGCAGGGGCTGGCCCACCACATGTATGTATTATTTTAATAATCAGGAAAAAAATATTTTTATTTTAAAGTTTTTATTATTTCGTAACATGAAAAAGAAAGGCAAACACCTGAAACTATAGACACTACTTTCTAGTCCCTTCCACCCAATAAAATCCTCTCCAGTTGTTCAAATGAAGGAAATTCCGGTAGTGATGTGTAGCAACTCACAGTCAATATTCTTCAAAAAAAATGGATAATTAGGGTGATCAGTAACACTGAAAGAGAAAAGGCAATGATTAGTTAACTTTTTCCCCACTCTGTCCAAGAAAGTTTCTCTGAAGATGCAGTTAAATGGGCTAAAAGCTCTGAATTTGCAACCACGTTTCTACTTTTACCCCAGCACATATGCTCTAATCTATAGGGCAGGTAAGATGTATTTTTTTTTTTGAGTTGGGAGTCTCACTCTGCTGCCCAGACTGGAGTGCAGTGGCTGCTCCCGGCCACCACAATCTCCACCTGCTGGGCGCCGGCAATTCTTCCTCCTCAGCCTTCCAAGTAGCCAGAACTACAGGTGCGCGCCACTACGCACGGCTAATTTTTTGATTTATTGTAGAGATGAGGTCTCGCCCAGTTGCCCAGGCGGGTCTCGAACCCGCAGGCTCAGGCAATTCACTCACCTTGGCCTCCCAAAGCACGGGATTACAGGCTGAGCCATTGAGCCCGGCTAAGATATATTTTTAATAACCAGACCTATACAATGTGATTAAAGTTTCTTAGTGATAATGTATGAGAATACTTGCAATTTGGTAATTAGTATTTTTTTTTGTCCTATTTTTTCTCTTTTTTCACAATTTGCCCTTTTCAACTGAATGTCATTAAAGAACAGCTTAGCAGCTCCATGTGCCAGGAGCTGTGTTATGGGCACAGGACCACCAAGATGAGGAAGAAGAAGCATTCATGGTCCCACGAGGTAGATCACAGACTTACACTTAAAAGCCTTTGAGGACAGGAATGTTCCTCCCCACATTTTTCTCATTTAACGTTTTTCCTCAGGATCCTGTTATTGTTTCTCAAAAAGAAAAGGGCTTTTTTGATTTTTTTTTAGAAGACTAACTTTTTTTTTTTTTTTTTTGAGTTAGAGTCTCACTCTGTCGCCCAGACTGGAGTGCAGTGGCTGCTTCCGGCCACCGCAGCCTCGACTTATTGGGCTCCAGCGATCCTTCCACCTCAGCCTTCCAATGTAGCCGGAATTACAGGTGCGCGCTACCACGTCCGGCTAATTTTTTTTATTTTATTGTAGAGATGAGATCTTGCCTGCCCAGGTGGGTCTCGAACCCGCAGGCTTGGGCAATCCACTCACCTCAGCCTCCCAAAGGCACGGGATTACAGGCTGAGCCATCAAGCCCGGCTAGAAGACTAACTCTTTATTCTCATAACCAAACCTTCATCTCTCCCTATTTCTAATATCTTCTCTAAGCTTCTCTCTGTTTGATTTCTTTCTCCTCAACCTCAGATCCTGCAGCAGGTGAACCAATGAAATGTCACCTTTATAAATGAACCAAAGTGAAGGCATTTTGGGTTCTTACGAGGCAGATTTCTGATGGACAAAGGTGACACTTAAGTAATAGTCTTGACTTGAAGATCCAGATAAATTCTAGGGGACCTTATCTTGGTAAATGAAATGGACGACACATCTGTGAGGAACCTATGAGGGTTCATTAATTTTATAATTTATTTATGATTCAGCTTGGTGAGATTATATAGCTGAGGAAATGGGAGTTGTGATAGGTAAAGGAAGTCAAGAAGAGATAAATTTGGAAGACATCTGTGGCGTTCTGAAAAGGGAATTCCACACTAAGTAGAAATGTCCCTGCACATTTGCCTTCGTGGTTCCCACCACCTTAAAAATACCAAAATTGTGCCTCACGTTACCTTGGTGTAAACAGGAAGATGGTGCTAGGCAAGATTCATCGTTATGTATTTGTTATCATTGTATTTTTTAATTCTAATTTTAACATAAAGATAGGACATTATGATGAGACCCTCATAGTACCATGGTTCATAAGTAGCATGCTTTTTCATGTGACGGGTAAGTAGGCCCTGAGTGCAGGACCCGGGCACAGGTAGTAAGGGCATCAAACAGTTGGATTCACAATGGTGCAAACTTTAGCAGCTTGACTTATGGATGCTCTTTGGGGTCAGAGCCTGAGCCCTGGAGGAAACCTCTGGTCTGATGGCTACAGGGAAGTTCCTATTTCAGGGCTACACCTAAAACGAGACTTATCTTTCTGATTTAGGAATGCTTCAGCCCTCTGCTTGCCTGCATGTTACAGAAAACAACGCAGGAAACAATCTCAAAGAGCCACTTACAATTTTAAAGGAAGATATCGGAAATTCCTGTTGAGGCCTTCGATGGCTTTCATGTCTTCTGGAGCCAATTCAAAGTCAAAAACCTGAAAGGAATTAAAAACAAAAACCACAGTGACTTTCTCCAGAGCAGTATCTTCTACCTGGGAATGCAGGGACCTCCCAGGGGCAGAGGCAAGGTCAGCTTCGGGGAAGCATTTCCTCCTCATCGGCTTCCAGGTGCACGTGGCCTGAGACTTCTTCTGCCTGAGCTCTGTTGTTTGTACATTCCACCCCATTCCATCCACCCCACTCCTAGACTGCTCCGTTTCACAACAGAAAGACTTTCTTTCTTTTTTAAAAAAAATTTTTAATTTTAAAGATGTGGGGTACCATTCGGGGTTAGGTACACAAATGTTCATTATGCAGGTACCCTCAAGAAAGATTTTCAATTCATCAATCTAGAGATTTGCCAGAGACAGAAAAAGCAAATCATTTATTTCCACGCAAAAGGACCATCTGGATAAGAAACCCACTTCCTGGACTTGCCCACACTCCCGGACTTTTCTTTCCTCACATCTCTTGGACCTTCACCCAGCCTTGGACTGCACAAGTTTGAAGACAGGACAACTCCTCTCTAAGGTCTGTTGGCCTTGGGAAATGCACTTCCTGGTCAGCTGTTTCACCACATCACTTCCCATCTCAGGCCTCCAACACTGTCTATTTTTATCGATCTATTTTGCTCTTCCCTCTAAAAAACCCTCTCTGACTGATCTTTGAGACACACAGAACTTATGTTCTCATTTGTCAACCCTTAGCCCCTGTTGAGAGACTCTCAATGACAAAAGAGAGAAATATTTGGTTTAAAAAGAATAATAAGTTTACTATTTCATCCAGGAGATCATTTCATGCACAATTCAGCTCTATCTATCTATCTATCTATCTACCTTTCTATCTATCTAATGTATTTTTTCCTCTGTACCCATTTCTTTCCATTATGTGTCTATCACTCATCCATGTATCCATCAGCTGTTCTTAAAAATAAATTCCTTCTGGAATAATAGGGCTGTCATTCAAACATGCATTAACATATTGAGTTGAATAAAAAATAAAAATGAGATTAGTTTTCCGTACGGTTTAACAATGAGATTTAAATTTAACTATGTCTCTTTTTCATCAAATATTAAACTTAATCGACAAGGTTTTGAAGCAAATACATTATAAATCATAGACTTTAAATGTAATGTTTTATAAATATTAAACTCATGATAAAATTTCAAGAGGGCGTTTTAAATTAAGAACTACTGGCATACATAGTTTTTACAAATTCTTATGGGATTTAAAGCAAAATAAGCTAAAGACTATTGATTGATAGACCCAGAGAATATATGAAGAAAACTTTAGGGAAAAACTTTACTCACTGATATGTTGAAATGGCTAGTCAAAAAACTGACACCTAGCTTCCTCCCTCCTAAGACCACTGTTAGGAGAAAAGAGACAACAGACGACCAAGAGGAAGTCACTGCCTCGAAGATCCATAGAACACAGTGACATATAAGCAAGTAATTGCAAGTTAATTTAAAAAGAAAACTCATGAACAGGGTCATGCTAGGGACCATCCTGGTCAAAGTGTGTGCTGGGTTGGCCCAGTGGTTTATCAAAGCAGTTAACCCTATCTGGGTTTGATCTCAAAATACAAATAAGGGTTTGCCAGGAAGAGAAGATAAAGGAAAATCAAGGTCCTTAAAGTTCTTTACTATGTAGAAGAACTCCTAAAACTGACGAAAATAACAAAATTGAAATGCACTTAGTGGCAAACAACTAGTACGTGTCAAAGCCAGGCCTAGCGGTCATAAACCTTAGGACTCACTCCAGGTCCAGTGCTCCCTTTTTCCACCCCGCCAAGCTGCTTTCACACAGGAGAGAGACACATGGGAATGAGTGAGACATGGTGCCCACTCCCAGGCAAGAGAGATTGCCCCAGTAAAGTTCCCATGGCACACTCTGGAGACACCCTGCTCAACCCGTACCTGGAAGTTCTCTCTGATTCTCTTCTCATTGAAGCTCTTGGCCAGGACCACCACCCCCCGCTGCAGCTGGAAGCGCAGAGCAACCTGGCCTGGGCTTCGACCGTGTTTCTTGGCGATGGCTTTCAAGACTGGGTCCTCTAAGAGGTGTGGGCTGTCCTTATCCACCCTGCAAAAAAAGGCATGAAGGAAGGAAAATATAGTGCGCACTGCCCCTTCTTCCCAAATTTCCCAGAGAATTGAGGAGTAGGCACAATAAAGTATGATTCAAAAGAGCCTGCATATTTACAGAGATTCAGTCAAAACTGCAGCAAACTGGCAAAAACTAAACTGCCCTTAACAGGTGAGGGTATAAACAACTTGTATATGTATTCATGTAACAGAACATTTCTCAAATGCATTGGAAAGAACTGCAAGCATATGCAACCATATGAATATATCTAACAGACATGTTGGGTAAAAAAAGTAAGACACAAAAGAGTAAATGAGTTCTTTCATATAAAGTTCTAAAGCAGGCAAGTCTCAACTAAGATAAAACAAAAAATCAAAAGCTAGAGGTGAAGAGGGATTGTCTAAGAAGGAACACACTAGAACTTTTTTGGAAGGTAGAAAGTTTCTATATCATAATAGGGATGTGGACTATACTGTATGCCCATTTGTGAAAATTATACAATTAAAAATTGTACTTGAAAATCACTTTATGAAATTATATTTGGGGTGAGGTTGGGATCAGGTAGACATATAGATGAAACAAGAGGGACAGAATGTTGGTGACATGGCAGCTCACTGGTGGTACACAGGAATTCACTTCTTTATGTTTGAGTTTTTCCTGAATTAAACATTAAAACTTAATTTTCAAGAGTGACTCATCATCAATAGAGTTGCTGTCTTAAGTCAACTCTTTATATTCTTATTACCACCTTGGGTCTCTACTGGATCCCAGGGTACCGTAGGCAACTAGAACAATGTCCTTGGGCTTGCAGAATGCCAGGAGTTTGCTCTGGTTGAGGTAAGGATGACATTCCACCTGCAATTTTCCAAGACCAAAAGGTATCAGAATACATGAGCCAATAACCACATGTAAATTTGAAAAGTACTTTGAAGAAATTTTTATTACGATGTTCATGTACGTACTATATTTTTTCAGATGGTCATTTTCCCCATGCACCTCCTGAAATACCTTCAAGTTCCATCAGTTTTCACATTGATACAACATTTTCTTCTTACTCTCTTTTTATTCATGTCTTAAAATGTATACAATTTCTTTCATCCAAATTGCAGTCTCTAACCACTATCTTTTACTGAAATATAATTCCCTAGAGAAATGACCAACTCCAGTTCTGAGTGGCAAAGCTATGAGTTAAGCCTAGAACAGTTCGCAGTTTAGAATGCCAAGAAGACAAGAAAGACCAAGAAGCATGTTAAAGAGCCCAGGAGAACCCTTGGAGAGGCTCCCTCTCCCTGGCCAAAATGGTGGCAATCTGGGCATTAAAAAGAATAGCAACTATAATGGATGAAAAAAACAATCTATTTGTTAAAGCCAATATAGGATTGATCCTATGTGATCAAGTCTTTAGCTCTTAGCTTCAATCTACAGGAAGTGCCACAGGGACCTGTCAAACTGTCATAGGCACCCCTTAGTGAATCCTATTGGGTGGGAATTTTTGCAAAACAAATTACCCAATTAACTTCATAAACAACCTGAAGAGGAGAAAGAAGAAATGTGAGAGAGAGCAAAAGGTGGAGGAGGAAGAGGAATAAAGGAGGTAGTGGAAGAGGAGGACAAAGTGAGGAAGAGGCCGGGGCGGTGGTGCAGCCTGTCATCCCAGCACTTTGGGAGGCTGAGGCAAGTGGGTGGCCTGAACCTGAGGGTTCAAGACCAGCCCAGGCAACATGGCAAGACCTCATCTCTACAATCAAAGATCAAAAATTAGCTGGGTGTGGTAGCGCAGGTCTGTAGTTCTGACTACTTGGAAGGTTGAGGCAGAAGGATAGCTTGAGCCCAGCAGGTCAACGCTGGGGTGGCGGTGAGTGTGCCACTGCACTCCAGCCTGGGAGACAGAGTGAGACTCCAACTCCAAAAAAAAAAAAGTGAGGAAGAGAGATTTAAGAGACATATCATCCCATTTCAATGTATGACCCTTATTTTCATCTCCATTTCAACGAATCAATGACAAAAATATAACACAATCAAGTTTGAACACTAATGATATTTAAAGATATCAAAAAATCATTGCTAAGATTTTAGGTGGCATATGATTCTGGCTATTTTTGTTTTAAAAATTCATAGATTTTTAAAAACATATGCTGAAATATTTACAGATAAAATGATATAATTCCTGCTTCAAAATCATCCAGAGGTAGGAGTGTATGTAACATGCTTGAATGTGAGATAATTACTGCATAAGTGTGTGTTGGGAGCTGGCCACGGAGGACCACTGAGCGTTAGGGATCAATGAGGGCTGTGGACCCCGAGACCACTAGGATGTGTTCGGGGGCTGTTGATCCCATTCCCTTCTACCTTTTTCTATTTGGCACACTCAGCCAAAAGGATCTCTGCTGACCTAAGCTGAAGACGCTGTGACTGTGACAGGCCTGGCTCACTCTAGAAACTCATTGTTCTTGTTTCCCATGAACTGCGGTTTCAGCTTAGGTATTAGATATAATTCAAATTCAGGTCACATTTGGAAGCCTTCAATATGGTACAAGTTTCTTTATAAGATTTAAAAGTATATTTGTAGAATTAGTATATACATATGGAGAGCTGTTTTCAGCTTTAGGTGGTATAGATGGTTATCTATAGTCACAAGAAATGGCCCAGTATGAACTTTGGACTAGGCCACATTCTTAAGAGCCCAGCGTTACTTTGGACTGGGCCATATTCTTTTGAACTGGTTTTAGCTAGCAATTAGTATAAGGTTTTCCTCTATTCATTATAGATGTTGAACTTATTTTATTCACAGAAAGTATTGTAGAATAGCTTATGGCAATGTTAGGAAATTATGATAGTTCAAGCATGATACTTTGAGATTTAACTGGAAATTTTTATAGAAGTTAAGATAGATATATAAGATTTTAGAGTAGCCATTTTGCTAAGAGAGTATAATCGATTGTTCCTGGAAACAGCCCAGTGTGATCTTTGGACTGGGCCACATTCTTTAGGAACTGGTTTGAGCTATAATTAAGAGTTTCCATAGGGTAGGTAGAATTAGCATAGAATAGAAAAGGTAATAGGATTTAAGTTAGTTGTTTTAGGCATTGTGTACGCATAAGCTTTAGAAGTTATTGATTATTAGCACATCATGATGCTAGTGGAGATTGTTGCATTATTTTTGAGGAACATTAACCAAGCATTAGGAACAGTAAGATAATTTTGGGATTGTTCTTCCTCATGCCTGAGGGGGGGGACACCCCTCACCCACCTGGCTTTATGTTCACGTGAAAGTCTTGTAATTTTGCCCGTGAAACTTTAGGATAAAAGGCTTACGGTTTGCTCCATTAAATGGCTTCTGTTCAATCTTTGATCAGTTGTCCAGTCTCTTTCTTCTTTCTAATATCTATCCCTCCAGTTTAATCACTGATGCCATCTTTCCTACCAGGGACCCCCAATCTCTACAGGGGCTAGCCCCCCACAAGTGTAGTGATGGCACATGAGAAAAGGCCATGGTCTTGTTTTTGTAGTTTGACATTTCATAATGGTGAAATGTTTTTTAAAAGTTTTAAAAGAAACAATTTTATGTTAAATATAGGAAAAAAACCACAAAACACCTAGAATCCCATCAGAACCACACAGCAACTGTAGTCATTTTACTAAGCTTAATTTTAGTCATTTTTAAAATTGTATGTAATTTTATATGTAGCATAAAGAGTGAATGGTGTTGATAAACATTAATTCTGATAAGAATAGGGAAGAATTCCTCCCTTCCTCTGTCTTCAGCTTCAGTGCCCCAAGAAGTAGACTCACAATTTGGTGCCATGGTCTTTATTTTGCACTGATTGGTTGACAAAAAGCACATGATGTGGTTCCAGCCAATGGCACAAATTTGCTGGAAAAATTCAAGGAAAATTCTTCCACCATCTTTGGAAACAGTCCCCCAAACCCACTCTTTCCCACTGAACATGAACAAGGAGACTTGTGGGAGCCAAATGCAGCTCTGAAGAGTAAGGCATAGAAAAATGCATTCATTTCAAGATACTTCTTACAGCTTCTAGCAACCAGACCCTGAGTCTTCCAAAAGTAAATCAACTTTTTAAAAACTGTAAGACCGTCTGAGTTGAGTTTTCCATTTCTTGCAACTGGAAACATACTAACTGGCAGAGTATTGTCTGATATGCTTCGTATGTGATATTACAGAAAAAGTTTTGCTTTTTGCTATTAGTTTTTTCAATATCCGAGCATAGATCACCATAAAACCATCATCAATTTAATCATTTCTCTGTTGGTTGATATTTAGCACTCTAATCAGTTGGTATTAGAAATAAATTGTGATTACACACACACAGACGTACACCCGTGGTAAATGATTTTTACATACTCTGATTTTTTACAAAGTAAAAAATAAATGTCTAAGACAAATAGCATTAATATTTGAATAGCTTTTTTGTAGAATTATCAAAATACTCTTCAAAAGGCTGTAAACTTAACAACGTCATAAAAAATGTTGGATATTTGGCAGTATTAAGTACTTCCTTACAGAACCCTTGCTTTAATTGTGATGTCTCCACTTCCTCTTCCCCATGCCCTTCCACTGTCTGGCTTCAACTCCCCCCAATCTGTAGCTGCCCTGCTTGGATTCCCACGACTTCCCTCCACTAATCCAACACCTTTTCCATCCCTACGGAAGTGGTGGCCCTTCAGCAGGACCCGCCTTCCGTCCCACTCAGGGCTTTCCAACTCCCTTTCTTCTGCCTCCTGACACCACACCCTCCTCACAGTCTCCCCGCCTGTCTGGAAACTCCTGCTCCATCTCCGTGCCAGGGCCTCTGTGCCAGACCCTTCCGTGTGGACTTCCTGCCTCTTCCTTTCATTCTATGAACTCCCCTGGGAAAGCGATCCATTCCTGTGAGTTTAGTTGCCATCCAGAGAGGAATGACTGCCAAAATCTGCCTCTCCGGCCTGGACCACCTCCTGAGTTCCACACCAAGGCTGCCACCCGCCGACTCATTCTCTCCCCTTGGCTGTCCCGAGGAACTTCACACCGCCTCTGAAGAAGGAGATCCTGCTCTTCCCGCTCTGCTCAGCCGGCTCCTTCCCTGGTAATTCCTGTCTTGGTGAAAGGAACTCTGATCTAGCAGAAACTGGGAGACACAGTTAAGAAGGAGGGTGTGAGGAGCAGAAAGTGAGAGAAGGCCCCGGTGGACTCAGGGCTCTCCTGGTTGCAGACGGGCTTGTACTTGAGCCCCGGCTCGCTCAGGATCAGTTCCAGCTGCTGGTGGTTGAAGTTGGACACCCCGATGGACCTGGTTAGACCTTCGTCTTTGCACTTCTCCAGGGCCTGGGGAGGAAGGAGAAGTATGGAGGACATTTAGTATGGTTTGTCCTTTCATGTATCCTTGGACTTGTATGAACTGGAAACATTGTTATGTGTGTTAAACATGCAAGTCTGTTTTGACACACATAACAATTATACTGAATCCAACAGTTTTATCACCTGAAAACATTATTTCCTGATGCACTTCTTTCCTATCCATATACATATCTGTCTCCTTGATTCTATGACATGCACACTCAGGACAGCAACTAGATGTCAAGGTGCTTTACAATTTCTTCTTTCCTCTCCCACCCCCTGAATGGTGCCTATTTTGCAACTCGGCATTATATATATACATACGTATATGAATATATATGTATCCACGGTTTAACAAATTATGCCATCATCAAGAGCAAAAGGAAGTTTCAGATTCTCTGCTCACAGTGGGTTTGCTGCCATCTCCTTCCTAGAATGGTAAAAAATGCATATGGGAGGGGGTCTGTAAGGGCAGGTTCCCTCTCCTCTGCAGTCCACCCTTCTGGGTCGGCATTTCCCTTCCTCTGTGCTGTGTTGATCTGTCCTGAGATGAAGCAACAACCTGATCTCACAAGCAAAATAAATGCCTACTTACAACCATAGAAGTTAAAATGAAAATGAACCTTCCAAGTCACCCTGTACAACTCCCTCAGTTCACAAAGTGACAGCACAGAGGGGCAGAAAAGTTCCAGGACAGGTGTGAGGTCAGACAATGGCTGGAGAAAAATCTCACCCCTTGTGAATCCCCATTCCATGACTCCTACTCCGCTTCACAGTGCCTCTGGGTGTCTGTACAGGTCATACCTCCCAAGTGTCACAAAGGTCCACGGTATCAAAGATGAATTTTCCATTGGCATCCCTTGGCAGCAGTTCCTCCCCAGGCTGGAATACAGAGAGAATGGAGGATAAAGATGGTGATTATCTTTAAAAATCCCCTTTCTGGTGCCAAAGGATCTTGGCCATCCTGCCTTCAGGAGGCTGTGATTATTCATCTGAATGTGGCTGTGTGTGCACATATGTGTGAGTGTGTGTGTGTGTGTGTGTGTGTGTGTGTGTGTGTGTGTGTCGGGGACTAAATAGTTAAAGCATGAAGCTGTCTACCTAGAAAAGCAGAGTCCAGATAAGAATAGTATGTGTCTTTCAAAGTACAGAAAGTGTGGGCCAAGGACAAAACTAATATGAAATGTTGGCAGAATAGTCTGAGTCTGGGTACAGACACTTCTTGATAGAGGGGAAGTTTAATGTTGAAGATTGGGGAAGTTTGAATGCCTGATTGTATTGTGCTTGTATATAAACTTTGGAACAAAGAGAAACAGGGGCACTCGGGGACTAGCCCCGGTGCCCTCCCTTTGCAGCTAAAGGAGTCTTGTATTCCTTTCATGTCTCCACTCCCTCTTTCAGGTACCCCAATAACCCCGGCTGGTCCGGACGGTGTGTGTGTGTGTGTGTGTGTGTGTGTGTGTGTGTGTGTATAAGAAAAGACATGGGGGAAAAGAAAGACCAGAATCTGAGAGACCCATCACAAAATATGTCCCCCCAATTTCCTCCACTCTCTTTCCTTCACACACCCCCAAACTCCTCCAAGAATAAGTCTTCAAATGTTGGAATTTTTTTCATTTCTTGAGGACAGGCTGGTTTGGAGGATAGCACTTACAACTATTAACCAGTGAGTTTAGCGCCAGTTGACGATAACCCAACTCAGATAGAGAGGATATCGGACGTGCTTAGAGAATGTCCACTGCGAGGAGAGGTTGGATCAGCAAAGCCCATGGCAGCCCTGCTGTGCAATATGAAACGCCCCAGGTACCTCTCTCTTCTTTGGCCTGAGAGGTGTACACGGGAGAGACCCTCCTTCTAAAGAGGTGGGGATTTCCCATTGTATCTCTGCAGATGGCAGTGAGCCAACATTCTTGAGGACCCTAACCACCAAAGGCACAGAGACAATGGCACCATCACTGAGACATGTAAAACAGTGCCCTCGGCTCTCTGAGGAAAGGCAGCGAGATCACTAAACCTGAATCTTCCTTAAAGCGGGGGGATGAGGAATAAAAGAGAATCTTGATGGTTGAGTGACTCAACTGTCAAGGACAGTCATGAATGGCTTGGAATTCTCTATGGGCCTCACTCAAAGCTACCTCTTTCAGCAAGAACCCAAAATCTGAAAGGAGAGAATGAAGAGTTAACAAAAGTGATCACACAATCTTGGGCATAACAAGAAAAACAAAGGCTGACCTTCATAGCAAATGGTTCGTGAATAACGAAGAGATCAACATAGTCCAAGCCAAGTTTCTTCAGTGACCTTTCCAGGGCTGGTCGAACCAATTCTGGTCGCATGAAAGTATGCCAAAGCTGCAGTCAGCAAAAGAAACAAACCGTGGCTTACGATTTGTCACATTTAGGGACCAAAATTAGACGCGACAGCTAACAGGTTGAAAGCGAGTGGCAAACCATTGTGGTGATCCAAAACTAAATGAAGTGGAGCTGAATTTGTGTTGCTCAGTGTAAATCAGGCTTTGGAAGCGACACTGCAAGTGGAAGGAAACCCTTGACCAGGCCCGCGTTCTCAGCCTGTCATCCCAGTACTGTGGGAGGCCGAGACAAGTGAATTGCCTGAGCTCGCAGGTTCGAGAACAGCCCGGGCAACTTGGCTAGACCTCGTCTCTACAATAAATAAAAAAAACTGAGCCGGGCATGGTATTATGCGCCTGTTGTTCGGGCTACTTGGAAGGCTGAGGCAGAAGGCTCGCCTGAGCCCAGCAGGCTGACGCTGGGGTGGCCATGAGTGTGCCGCTGCCCTCCAGCCTGGACAACCGAGTGAGACTCTAACTAAAAAAAAAGAAAAGAAAACTGTGAACAAAAATCAGATGGGGCAGGAAAAACAGCCTCGATATGTCAAGGGACAGAGGAGTCATCCTCTGAAAGGAACCAAGAAATGTCAGGACAAGGGGGCTGGAATTGCCTGTGTAATAATTTCCTAAAAACAATTCTGCTGAGAGTTCCACATTCATTTTTTTAAAAAGTTGTTTTTATTGATGAAAACACGCATAGGATTCATCTACAGAGACCTCATTTCTGTTTATATTGAAGCAGGTTTCTCCACCTAGGGAAATGTTAAACAGTTCAGAGAACTCAAAGCTGATGTGAAGAAAAAAAGTGTTTCCTCATCTGGTTCCCTCCTCTGAATAGTATTAACTTCACTTGATATGTTCTGAGAGCACCTATGGAGAATGAAAGGTGTAGACCTGTCGTGTCTGGTGAGCCCCCACAGCAGTTAAAGAGGAAAAGTCTTGTTACTTTCATGTTATGGGAATGTCTGATGCTCAGAGACCTTGACACCTTTAACACATATCAGAGAAAGCAAGGGTTTTCTATGTTTCTATAATGCGTCTCCACGATATTAGGAAATACATAAATTATTCAAATGTGTCAGTTATTTTCTTCCAAAATGAAATATCTGAACGGACAGTGGCCTCTGGCGACTGCACACACGAGACCTTCACCTTGGTGGTGTAGAAGATGTCCTCTCTCTTCACGGTCCCGTCCGCAATCTTCTCGCGAATGGCCTGTCCGACCTCCTCCTCGTTTTGATAGAAGCACGCTGCATCGATGTGACAGAAACCTACGTCAATCGCCACCCTGGTGGCCTCGCCAGCCTTGCTCTTAGGGATCTAGAAAACAGGAGTAAGAAGGGTGGATGATATGTGCCTGGCTCAGAGAGAAGCAATGTCTTTCCTCAGAGGCATTTTCCCCAGGGGTTTCTATGGGCTTCCTGCTCCATTTGAGGACGTCAACTAAACTCTACTATAATATCGAATCCACAATGAATTTTTGAAATGGGCTTCACTATGGAGCACAGAAATATCAAGTCTCATTAAATCATTCAATATCAATCAGTTGTATGGGAATAGTTAACAAGAAAATTTTTGATCCTAGAAGAAATATTCTAAGCTACTCAGTCAAAAGGAGAGGTCTACACACACACACACACAAACACACACACACACACACGTGCGCGCACGCGTGCACACATCATAGCATCTATTTTGGATGATAATTAAAAATGATACAGATCCTTGGTATCTTTCAGGTCCCCTCCCACTGTGGGAATTTTTTTGTCCTCTCAATAAATCCTGCTTTCAAAAAAAAAGAGTTCATAGTACCCATCCTTCCCAGTTTCCACCCAACTGGGTCCTTCAGCACATTCATGATTCTTTTGAATTCTTCATTCCCAGGTACTCTCATTCAACATTTATACAACAAGCATTTACTGAGTACCTCCTGTGTGCCTCCTCTTGGCCTCTAAGGTGACTAAAATCACTGTCCCGTTTTAACATGAAAAGGGTTATAGGGGGTGGCTGTCCCCTGGTCAGTGTCAGAACTTCTGGGGAAAGTCTCAGGAGAAACATTGGATCCAGGTCCAGGGAGTATCACGGTGAGAACAGTCAGAGACAGAAGCAGAGCTCCAGAGAGCTGATTGCCACTCATATGACCAGCTGGTCTGACTCAGAGCACTGCCTCATGTCACCAGCTGGCATTGCCTACGGGCAAAGTCCAGGCATTAACATATATGCGGTCAACCTCAAATGTCACACAGTGAGTGGATGGGCGACTCAGTCTGAAGTTCTGTCCTCACGTGCTTCCCAAAAAACAAACATGACAGGACAAAGAAATGCACAGCACACACCCTGGAGTGTGTTCCTTGTTTCTGCAATGACTCAAGTTAAAAGCACAGGTTAGAGTTTTAAGGAAGCTTCCACTTCACTTTTTACCTTTTGTACTTTCTGAATCTAAAGCATATGTAGGCCAGGTTCGGTGGCTCAGCCTGTAATTCCAGCAGTTTGAGAGGCCAAGGCGAGTGCATTGCCTGAGCCCGCAGGTTCGAGACCCACCCAGGCAAATTGGCAAGACCTTATCTCCACAGTAAATAAAAAATTAGCCAGGCATTGTAGTGCATGCCTGTAGTTCCAGCAACTTGGAAGGCTGAGGTGGAAGGATCGCCAGAGCCCAGGAGGTTGAGGCTGCGGTGACCGGTAGAGTGCCACTGCACTCCAGTCTGGGCGACAGAGTAAGACTCCAACTCAAAAAAATAAAAAATAAAAAAAAATAAAGCACACACATACTACTTCTCTTCTTGGAAGTGAAGGGATTATGAAGCATCTCCGTGGCACTGTTTTATCTTTAACAACAGTTGTAAAATGTGGATAGTTCCACCAAAGTTGAAGATAGTGGTTTCTGTCATGTGTAGGCAATCCCTGCAAAACAACCTCAAATTGCTCCTACCTCACTGTGACCAGAGTGTGACACTTTAAGTTTGCTGCAGTGAACTGTGTGGATAGGTGAAGAATGTATTGTTAAGAAGCATGAAGGAAATTAAAATATTCCATCCCCAAATACAGATCCTTGGTATACTGAGTATTTTAAATTAAAAACCCAGCTAGGCACGGTGACTCATGCCTGTGATCCCAGCACCTTGGGAGGTGGAGGTGAGAAAATTGCTTGAGTCCATGGGTTCGAGACCAGCCTGGGCAACATGGTGAGACCTAGTCTCTACAAAAAGATATGAATAGACACTGCTCAAAAGAAGACATACAAGCAGCCAACAGATACATGAAAAAATGTTCAGTTTCACTAGTCACCAAGGAGATGCAAATTAAAACTACACTGAGATACCACCTAACTCCGGTCAGAATGGCCATCTTTAATTCAAAAAATAACAGATGCAGGAGAGGATGTGGCAAAAAGGGAATACTTCTACACTGTTGGGGGAAGCGTAAACTAATACAGGCTCTGTGGAAAACAGTGTGGCAATTCCTAAAAGTTCTAAAAATCGACCTTCCATATGACCCCACAATCCCCCTACTAGGAATATACTTGGAAGAACTCAAATCACTTATTAAAAAAGATACCTGCACACGTATGTTTATCACAGCATTGTTCACAATAGCAAGAACATGGAACCGACCATGCTGCCCATCAAAAGAGGACTGGATAAAAACATGTGGTTCATATACCCAAAGGAATATTACACAGCCATTAAGAAGAACAAAATAATGAATTTCGCTGCAACCTGGATGGAATTAGAGTTTATAATACTGGGTGATCTTTTATAGAAACAAAGATCTGAGTACCACATATTCTCACTCATAAGTGGACCTTAAACAACTACCATAACACTATAAGAAAAGGATCGACAGTAGTGGGATTAACAGGGAGGTGGGATTAACAGTAGTTGATGTCTGCCTGGGGAAAGGGGGGCACACCTCATCAACAAGGGTACCTCCAAAATGAATATTTATATACCTAACCCTAAATTGTACCCCACAATTTTAAAATGAAATTAAATTACATTTAAAAATAAATAAATAAGATAAAACAAAAAAGTTAGCCAGGCATGATGACACATGCCTGTAGTTTCAGCTACCAGGAAGGCTGAGGCGGAAGGATGGCCTGAGCCCAGCAGGTTGTGGTTGCAGTGGCCGTGAGCGGGCCACTGCACTGTAGCCTGGGTGACAGAGTGAGACTCTGACTCAAAACAAAACAAAACAAAAAACCCATAGACATCAATGAGCACTGGAAGAGACATTTCCCCTATCTACATAAAGATATATCTGATCCACCCAGGAGGGCAATTGCTCCTGTAACCCTTCCTGTTATGTCATTATCCATTATAGGAAAAAAGACCAAGAATGCAGCTACCCAAACAGACACTTTTTAAAAATAATGGGCCAGGCACAGTGGCTCACGCCTATAATCCCAGCACTTTGGGAGGCCAAGGTGAGAGGATTGCCTGAGCTCATGGGTTGGAGACCAGCCTAGGCAACTTGACGAGACCTCATCTCTACAATAAATCAAAAAATTAGCCGGGCATGGTGACATGTGCCCACAGTTCCAGCTATTTGGAAGGCTGAGGTGGAAGGATTACCTGAGCCCTGCGGGTCGAGGCTGCGGTGGCCGTGAGCATGCCACTGCACTCCATCCTGGGCGACAGAGTAAGACTCCAAATAATAATAATAATGATAATGATTGTCTCTCCAAGGATCGCTTAAATTCCAGAGAGAACTATTTACAAGTTAATTTGTTTCCCAATTCTATCATTTGCCAATCTGATCTTTCTCCCTAGTCATCACTTACTGCCCCTCAGTGAAATTTCTCTTTTCTCCCGTCCTGTTTCACCGGGACCTAAGACCCCTTCTTCTCTACCCCTCAGACGTTGCATAAGCTTCTGCACCTCACTGGGAAGTTGAGTCTTCATTCCGAAGACTCCCATGTACACATGGCAAATAAATTTGCATACTTTTGCTACTACTCCTCAATCTGCCTCATTCCAGTGATTGTCAGTGAAACTTTAGGGAGCCAACTTGGCCCCCATAGTTTTCATGTATTCAGAAGGATCACCAAAGCCACTCTGCTCTTCTGGAAACAGCGAAGAGAACCCAGAAAACGAATCTGTCTCCAAAAGGTAAAGAATTTCTCACCCACCGGGCTCCCCATCTCCCTCTCTCTGTGGATCCCGTTGAGTGGATGGTAGAAATCATGGTCTCAGCTTTCCTCTTCTAATTCAAGATTAATGAGAGAAAAGGTTTTGTGTGACTTGTTTTAGTGCATGACAGGTGTATTTGGGGGTTTATCATATAAATATTTATATTGTTTGATCTCTTTTCTCTCAGAAATAGCCCCTTGGTGTTGCTGCTTCTCTTTATCTTTTTTTTTCTGTGTCCGTCTGCCATGAAGAGGGATACTAGAGCATAGAACACAGGCCTAGAACCCCTATAAGCCTGTTATTCAAGCAGGCTCTGCAGAATAGTCAGTTTTGCGGTTCTGACTTGACTAGTGTCTGTTAAGACAGACTTTGCTTCAAGTCCTTGAAATAAATAGTAGATGACATTTCCATCTCATCTTGGTTTACGTCCTTGAGATCTTGACTTGTGACCACATGGGATCGCCACTATACTGAGGCATGATGTCTTGGTGTCAAGCCAGATGACCACTCTGAAAAGCTGGGAGTCTGAAACACACAACATTTTGAACACCACCCTTTCTGCTCCAAATGTGTCAAGCTCTTAAGGGAGTTCTGTCTTTAAACGTTCCCATCCCTATGGGACTTTCGTCACTGTTGCTTTCTTCAGTCTATTCCTGAGAGTGAATTTTGGGGCATCATGGAAATTACCTCCTTTATGCCCTCTCCAGGAACACCTTTTGCTTATGGAGTAAAAACCTGAAAAATTGCCACCTGGGCTTTACATGACAAAACATTTTGACTGAGTCATTTTTGGAATTAAGTATACCACAGAAAATTGTGATTGTCAATAGCCAGACTATAGCTCTCTTAAATTAGCTACGATTCCTAAATTTAAAGAAAGATTTTATAGATCTCTTATTGTAAACAATTGATGGGGAAATCACATTTAAAGAAGGATACCCAATAGTGTCATGGCTAGCCTTAAAAATTCTCCTAGCCAGGCTCGGTGGCTCAGCCTGTAATCCCGCGCCTTTGGGAGGCTGAGGTGAGTGGATTGCCTGAGCCCGCGGGTTCGAAACCCGCCTGGGCAGGCGAGACCTCATCTCTACAATAAATCAAAAAATCAACCGGGCATGGTAGCCCATGCCTATAATTCTGGCTTCTTAGAAGGCTGAGGCGGAAGGATCGCTGGAGCCCAGCGGGTTGAGGCTGCGGTGG